>NC_053432.1:34916402-35040803 GCF_007990345.1 Gossypium hirsutum
TTAAGTTCATCGTCGGTTCGTTACATTATTAGTGAGGTATTAGAAAAATAAAAAAAGATATGGTAATAAAAAAGAAAAAAAAAGAAAGAATGGTGTGAGTGTTCCCCCCCCATTGCGTGAGTTAAAGAAAAGAAAGAAAAATTTGTTCATCCTTTTTTTCTTTGCCGAAAATTCTAAGGAAGGAGGAAGGAGTTCTTGCTTCATGTTTGGTTTGGAAGAGGATTAGGAGGAGGTTTGGCCATACTTGTATCTAGATTAAGGTATGTTTGAGGTTGTGCCATGAGATTCATGCATGTTTTTAGTTGCTAGCTTGAGTTCTAATTAGCCCATGGTTCAAATCTTTGCTATGTCATGGGGATGATATTCGGCCTAGGTGGATTTTGTGTTAATGCCATTGCATGCTAAATATGAAGCTTGTTAATGATACATGTGATGGTGGATTGATGACTCTTGGATTTTCTTTTAGCATTTTGAGTGAGACATTAAGTTCTTTGTTAACCATGACCAAATTGAAATGGTATGGTGTTTGATGTATTCGGCCATGTATATCCATAAGTATGATTTATGCTTATTGCATGGTAGGTAAGATTTGTGTTTGGATTTATGTTCATGTTTAGTTATAATCAACTTTGAGATTCGGCTCTTGCACATATATATATATGTTTGCACATGACGTATTGGTATGACATATACAATATCTCAAGGTATATATTTACATATGATGGTGTTTCGGTTATGGAGTACATGATGGATGCGTATTGAGTTATAATATGTAATGCATTAGTTAGTAAAAGGTATGCCATTTGTGTGTGGTATTGAGTATATAATTGGCCTCAACATAGACATGCATAATCGGCCACATGAATGAGTACATAGGTTGATGTGTTGTTTGGCCATAGGTAAGCATATTGAAGGCTTTATCTTGACTTAAAAAATTCGGCTAAGGAGAGTATTAACTAATGTGTTGAGTTTGATTCATGATTCCGTACATATGTGACTTTAATGTCTAATGAATATATGTGGGCCAAGTACCTTGAGTTCCTCTTTTCGATGCTCAAATGATTAAATCAATTTATTTGTTAAATTAAGCTCAAGAGCAAAGGGGAACTAAATCCGATAAAGGGAAGGAAAAAGTGGTCGAATAGCCATCGGAATCGTTCGACAACATCCGAGGTAAGTTTTCGAGTAATGGGACTTAAATTATGATTCGATTAGATTATGTCTTAAGTAAATCAAAATCATGCTCTTATATGTGGCTATTGAGCCGAAATTGTAAATGTGATAAGTGTCTTGTGTTTGAGCTTTGGTAATGAAAATGAAATATGAATGTGTCATGATTTATTGATATATGTGCATGGTTACTCGAATGATATCCGGGCTAAGTCCCGAAGGCTTTTGTGCTAAGCGACTACATCCGGACTAAGATCCGAAGGCATTTGTGCTAGCGACTATATCCGGGCTAAGTCCCGAAGGCATTTATGCTAGTGACCATATCGGGTTAAGACCCGAAGGCCTTGTGCGAGTGGTTATATCCGGCTAAACCCCGAAGATGCTTGATTTGGGAACGAGCGATCTTGCTGTAAAAATTTAAATTAATACGCTCGTAAAATCCCAGCGATGAGGTATTTCGTGTGTGCTTTGAATTAGTTGATCCCTTACAAATCTGTATTCGCTCAGTCGATAAATGAGCTACCGGCCTTTGGCTAAGTTGATTTTTGTGTATGAACATAAGGTGGTAATGTGAAGTAAGTATGATATTGAAAATTTGTGCATATGAAATTATCCGTTTAGCTATATGAATGCTATACTTTTGTTGTGCTGGAATCCCTTGCTCAAAACTTACTAAGCATAAATTGCTTACTCCGTTTCTTTGTTTCTCTGTTTTATAGATTTTGGCTCGTCAGCTATCGGACTCGGGATTTTTGGAAGTCGAAGTCTCCCACACTATCAAATCCCCCTTTTGGTACAATTTTGGTTGAACTTTGAAATGGCATGTATAGGACTACCCTTTTGTTGTTGGTCATGTACCCTTCGGTTTTGTGTAAATTTGGATAGCCATGGAAAATGGCTTAAATATACTTTGATCATAGCATTATAATCGTTTTGTATGTTGTCCGTCGAGAGGTATGGAAATGTTGGTAACGGTTAGCCATGGGAAGGGTTATTCTTGATCACTTTTGGAATATGTATGACAAACTCTAGTTGATCCATGGAGGATCATGAAATAGGTAAAGTTTACCTTAAAAAAACAGATGCTGGTAGCAGCAGTGATGTGGATGTGAAAAATCACTAAAAATAGTAGGAATGGAATTAAATAGTGAATAAATTATTTAAACGAACCTTGATGAATCTATTTTCATAGGAAAGTAACGAAAGATCATATGGACAGTCTGTTAAGAGATATTCAGGTTCTCGTGAGACAGGGCCAGAACGGTTTCTGGATTCCCTGTTCTGACTTTGGAAATTCATTATAAATTAACCAGAGATAATTAGAAGTCATTCCATATATGCATAGATTCCTTTTGAGTCTAGTTTCTATAGAAACAAACGAATCAGTATTGAAGCCCTGTACAGGGAGATATCCAAGTCGTAATGCGCAAAGGTCAGTGTAGTCGATCCCTGTAACATGGGAGATTTGACTAATAAACTGTACTAATTGGCCAACCAAAAATTCTGGAAAAAATTTGTAGATGCATATATGAGTCTAGTTTCAGGAAAAATCAGAAGATGATTTTGAGTTGTGAAACTCAAGATATGATTTTAAGGTGACAGTGACGCAGTTAGCCAGCTTGCCTGGAAATTTAAAATGGATTGTGCAAAGAAGTGATTTAAGTCTGCAAACCCCTCGTGTCCGACTCCGGCGACGGACTCGGGTACGGGGTGTTACAATTTTATTGGTATCAGAGCTACGGTTTAGTCGATTCTAGGACTACCGTAATACGTTTGGGTCTAGCTATACATGCCATTTTGTGATATTTGATAGTGTGGTGATTTCTGACGATTGAAAATGTGTTTATTTATAGTAATGGATCCCGATCCCGACCGAGGGTAGCTGATGATCTTGAGAGTGTGGCGCCTGCTCCCGCACAAGGGACAGCTCCGGCGACTCTCAACCGATTGCTAGTAATCCGAATGACGAAGCTAGACAAGCTTTCTATAGCGTAATGAATATTGGTTCAACCAATACATTCGAAATAATACGGCTGTTCCACAACCTCCATTCCTGACTAATGCCACCCCCGCACCTACAATACCTCCGGAACTGACCAAATAAGGTCAAATAAGCCCCCAGTTGACAGAATCTGAAAACATGGGGCTACTGAATTTAAAGCTACGGACAGCGATGATGCCGAGCAAGCTGAATTTTGGTTGGACAACACTATCCAGGTACTCGACGAGCTATCTTGTAGACCCGATGAGTGCCTAAAGTGTACTATCTCCTTGCTACGTGATTCTGCCTACTATTGGTGGAATACGTTGACTTTGTTGTGCCTAGAGAGCAAGTAACTTGGGAGTTTTTCCAAACCGAGTTTCGGAAAAAGTATATCAGTCAGAGATTCATTGACCAAAAACGGAAGGAATTTCTTGAACTCAAACAAGGTTCCATGTCGGTTACCGACTATGAACGAAAATTTGTGGGCTTAGCCGATATGCGCGAGAATGCATTTCTTCAGAAGCTGTGATGTGTAAACTTTCGAGGATGGACTAAATGATGATATAAAGCTGTATGTTGGCATCTTGGAAATCGAGAATTCGTGGTACTTGTTGAGCGAGCTTGTAAAGCCGAGGAGCTAAGTATGGAGAAAAGAAAAGCTGATATGGGAGCAAAGGAGTTTCGTAAGAGGTCTTCGGGGAAGCCCTTCCCACAGTCATCGAAGAAATTTAGAGATGACTTAGGCCGGTCTAGGGACACTTCGGGTTTCTCTAGACGAGATCGCGATCGACCCCTTGAGCACACGAGTCACTTCGGTCGCCAGTGTTGGAAATGATCGTCGGGACAGAACAGAATGTCGATATTGCGTAAATGGCATTCGGGGAGTTTAGATTCCATGACCCTCCTGTTACAAGTGCGGATCAGTTGACCACTTCATTAAAGATTGCCCGAGGTTGTCTGAACAGAATGTAAATCAGAGTGGGAAACCGGTGCTACCACTGCTCGAGGTAGACCATCTAGAAATACGGGCAATGCTAGTGGTGGTCAGAGAGGATCTAGAGATGCTACGACCAGATCCGAGGCTCGCGCTCCTGCTAGGGCTTATGCTATACGCGCACGCGAGGATGCTTCCTCGCCAGATGTTATTACCGGTACTTTTACTCTCTTTGATACTAATGTGATTGCTTTGATTGACCCTGGTTCTACTCATTCTTATATATGCGAAACCTTAGCAACCAGTAAGACTTTACCTATTGAGTCTACTGAGTTCGTAATTCGGGTGTCAAATCCCTTGGGTCGTTACGTGCTTGTCGACAAAGTGTGTAAGAAATGTCCCCTAGTAATTCGAGGTTCCTGTTTTCCGGCGGACTTGATGCTTTTGCCGTTTGATGAATTTGATGTTATTCTTGGTTTGGATTGGTTGACCGTGCATGATGCGGTTGTGAATTGCAAAAGCAAGACTATGGATTTGAGGTGCGCAAATAACGAGATGATCCGAGTTGAGTCTACGGACTTGGATGGGTTGCCAGCTGTAATATCTCAATGTTGGCCCAGAAATATGTAAGAAAAGGGTGCGAAGCATACCTTGCGTATGTACTTGATGACAAAGAATTAGAAAAGAAACCCGAATCTGTGCCGGTGGTTTGTGAATACCCGGATGTTTTTCCTGAAGAATTACCGGGTTTACCACCTGTTCGGGAGGTAGAGTTTGGTATTGAGCTTGTACCTGGAACTACGCCAATTTCGATAGCTCCGTATCGTATGGACCAACCGAGTTAAAGGAGTTGAAACTCAGTTGCAAGAGTTGACTGATAGAGGTTTCGCTCGACCAAGTTTCTCACCTTGGGGTGCACCAGTATTGTTTGTGAAGAAAAGGACGGAACCATGAGGTTGTGCATCGACTATCGTCAGCTGAATAAAGTGACAATAAGAATAAATATCCGATACGCGTATTGATGATTTGTTTGATCAACTAAAGGAGCCTCAGTGTTTTCAAAGATAGATTTGAGATCGGGTTATTATCAGTTGCGAATTGAGATTCGGATATACCCAAAACTGCTTTCAGAACGAGATACGGCCACTACGAGTTCTTAGTGATGCCGTTTGGGCTCACTAATCCCTGCGGTATTTATGGACTTGATGAATCGGATCTTCAGACAGTATTTGGATCGGTTCGTAGTTGTGTTTATTGAGACATCTTGGTCTATTCAAGAGATGAGACCGAACATGCTGAGCACCTGAGATTAGTGTTGCAAATTTTACGGGATAGCAGTTATATGCTAAGTTCAGTAAGTGTGAGTTCTGGTTAAGAGAGGTTAGCTTCTTGGGCCACGTGGTATCCGCATCGGGTATTCGAGTTGACCCAACAAAATTTCAGCCATACTTAACTGGAAGCCTCCGAGAAATATTACTGGGTTCGGAGCTTTTTGGGACTTGCCGGTTACTACCGACGGTTTGTAAAAGGTTTCTCGATGATAGCCACACCGATGACGAAGCTACTTCAAAAAGATGTTAAGTTCGAATGGACGGAAAAATGTCAGAAAAGTTTTGATCAACTGAAAACTTATTTGACCGAAGCTCCAATTCTAGTGCAGCCCGAATCAGGCAAAGAGTTTGTCATTTATAGTGATGCGTCCCTACTTGGGTTAGGTTGCGTATTGATGCAAGAAGGTCGAGTTGTGGCCTATGCGTCGAGACAATTAAAGCCACATGAGAAAAATTATCCGACCCATGATCTCGAACTAGCTGCCATCGTATTCGCTTTAAAAATATGGCGACATTACTTATTTGGTGAAAAGTGCCATGTATTTTCGGATCACAAAAGTCTCAAATATTTGATGACTCAAAGAGACTTAAATCTGCGACAAAGACGTTGGCTCGAGTTGTTAAAGGATTATGAGCTTGTCATTGACTATCACCCGGGAAAGGCTAATGTGGTTGCGGACGCCTTAAGCCGGAAATCACTGTTTGCTTTACGAGCGATGAATGTACTCTTGTCTGTTCTACCCGACAATGTGTTAGTAGCTGAATTAAAGGCCGAACCATTATTGATTCATCAAATTCGTGAAGCTCAGAAAGTCGACGATGAATTGGTTGCAAAACGGGCTGAGTGTGTTCCGAACAAGGAATCGGAGTTTCAAATTGATGATGATGATTGTTTGAGGTTCAGAAGTCATTTGTGTGTTCCAAGGAATTCGGAACTCATTTCGATGATTCTGAACGAAGCCCATTGTAGCCGAATGTCAATTCACCCGGGGAGTACGAAAATGTACAACGATTTGAAACGTCGGTTTTGGTGGCATGGTATGAAACGAGACATCTCCGACTTTGTTTCAAGATGTTTAATATGTCAACAAGTGAAAGCGGAACATCAAGTGCCTTCAGGATTACTTCAGCCGATCATGATACCCGAGTGGAAATGGGATCGAGTCACAATGGACTTTGTGTTCGGACTGCCATTGTCAGCAAGTAAGAAGGATGCGATTTGGGTTGTTGTTGATAGACTGACTAAGTCGGCTCACTTTATCCCCGTGCGTACGGATTTTTCATTGGATAAACTAGCTGAATTGTACGTTTCTCAGATTGTGAGATTACACGGGGTACCTATTTCTATCGTGTCGGATAGAGATCCGAGATTCACCTCACGATTTTGGAAGAAATTGCAAGAAGCTTTGGGTACCAAGCTGCATTTTAGCACTGCTTTTCACCCCCAAACCGATGGTCAATCCGAGCGGATAATTCAGATACTTGAGGATATGTTGAGATGTTGCATCCTCGAGTTCAGTAGTTCATGGGAACGGTATTTACCTTTGATTGAATTCGCTTACAACAATAGTTTTCAATCAAGTATTAAGATGGCACCTTACGAGGCTTTGTACGGTCGTAAATGCCGTACACCATTGTTTTGGACCGAGCTCGGTGAAAGTAAAATTTTGGAGTTGATTTGATTAAAGATGCCGAACAGAAAGTAAAGGTAATCCGTGAAAGTCTGAAGGCAGCCACAGATCGTCAGAAATCGTATGCGGATTTGAAACGAAAAGACATTGAATATCAGGTGGGAGATAAAGTGTTTCTTAAAGTTTCGCCTTGGAAAAAGGTACTCAGATTTGGCCGTAAGGGCAAGTTGAGTCTGAGATTCATTGGGCCGTACGAAATCTCTGAACGAGTTGGTCCAGTTGCGTATAGATTGATTTTGCCCCCTGAACTTGAAAAGATTCACGACGTCTTTCATGTTTCGATGCTTCGACGTTATAGATCCGATCCGTCACACGTGATTAATCCATCAGAAGTTGAAATTCAATCTGACTTGAGTTATGAAGAAGAACCGATTCGTATCCTAGCTCGTGAAGTGAAAGAGTTGCGAAACAAAAGGGTTCCGTTAGTAAAGGTGTTATGGCTCAAACACGGAGTCGAAGAAGCTACTTGGGAAACCGAGAATGCCATGAAAGAACGATACCCAAACTTATTTACCGGTAAGATTTTCGGGGACGAAAATTTCTTAAGTGGGGGAGAGTTGTGACAGCCCAAAATTGACCCTAGTCGGGAAGTGGTTTCGGGACCGCTAAACCGAGTCACCGAAATGTTTGAATGTGATATTTATTGTCTAGAATATGTAATTATGAATGTGTGAAAATTTCAAGCTTCGATTTAGTCGATTGCATGTGAATTCAGTTAGTAGGATTTGTGTGACACTTTTGAAATGTGATAGGCTAATCTATAAGGATCTAATAGTGCATGTAATAAAAAGGGAGGACTTGCATGTCAAATTTCCCCCTAATTAGTAGTGGCCGGCCATGCTATGAGTGGAAACATGTCACAAACATGTTATGTTAGTGAGGTATGTTAGGAAAAATAAAATAAGGAGTATGGGTAATAAAGAAATGGAAAAAAAAAGAAAGAATGTGTGTGAGTGTTCCCCCCCCATTGCCGTGAGTTAAAGAAAAGAAAAAAAATTTGTTCATCCTTTTTCATTTCTTTTGGCCGAAAATTCTAAGGAAGGAGGAAGGAGTTCTTGCTTCATGTTTGGTTTGGAAGAGGATTAGGAGGAGGTTTGGCCATACTTGTATCTAGATTAAGGTATGTTTGAGGTTGTGCCATGAGATTCATGCATGTTTTTAGTTGCTAGCTTGAGTTCTAATTAGCCCATGGTTCAAATCTTTGCTATGTCATGGGGATGATATTCGGCCTAGGTGGATTTTGTGTTAATGCCATTGCATGCTAAATATGAAGCTTGTTAATGATACATGTGATGGTGGATTGATGACTCTTGGATTTTCTTTTTAGCATTTTTGAGTGAGACATTAAGTTCTTTGTTTAACCATGACCAAAATTGAAATGGTATGGTGTTGTGATGTATTCGGCCATGGTATATCCATAAGTATGATTTATGCTTATTGCATGGTAGGTAAGATTTGTGTTTTGGATTTATGTTCATGTTTAGTTATAATCAACTTTGAGATTCGGCTCTTGCACATATATATATGTTTGCACATGACGTATTGGTATGACATATACAATATCTCAAGGTATATATTTACATATGATGGTGTTTCGGTTATGGAGTACATGATGGATGCGTATTGAGTTATAATATGTAATGCATTAGTTAGTAAAAGGTATGCCATTTGTGTGTGGTATTGAGTATATAATTGGCCTCAACATAGACATGCATAATCGGCCACATGAATGAGTACATAGGTTGATGTGTTGTTCGGCCATAGGTAAGCATATTGAAGGCTTTATCTTGACTTAGAAAATTCGGCTAAGGAGAGTATTAACTAATGTGTTGAGTTTGATTCATGATTCCGTACATATGTGACTTTAATGTCTAATGAATATATGTGGGCCAAGTACCTTGAGTTCCTCTTTTCGATGCTCAAATGATTAAATCAATTTATTTGTTAAATTAAGCTCAAGAGCAAAGGGGAACTAAATCCGATAAAGGGAAGGAAAAAGTGGTCGAATAGCCATCGGAATCGTTCGACAACATCCGAGGTAAGTTTTCGAGTAATGGGACTTAAATTATGATTCGATTAGATTATGTCTTAAGTAAATCAAAATCATGCTCTTATATGTGGCTATTGAGCCGAAATTGTAAATGTGATAAGTGTCTTGTGTTTGAGCTTTGGTAATGAAAATGAAATATGAATGTGTCATGATTTATTGATATATGTGCATGGTTACTCGAATGATATCCGGGCTAAGTCCCGAAGGCTTTTGTGCTAAGCGACTACATCCGGACTAAGATCCGAAGGCATTTGTGCTAGCGACTATATCCGGGCTAAGTCCCGAAGGCATTTATGCTAGTGACCATATCCGGGTTAAGACCCGAAGGCCTTGTGCGAGTGGTTATATCCGGCTAAACCCCGAAGATGCTTGATTTGGGAACGAGCGATCTTGCTGTAAAAATTTAAATTAATACGCTCGTAAAATCCCAGCGATGAGGTATGTTTCGTGTGTGCTTTGAATTAGTTGATCCCTTACAAATCTGTATTCGCTCAGTCGATAAATGAGCTACCGGCCTTTGGCTAAGTTGATCTTTTGTGTATGAACATAAGGGTTGGTAATGTGAAGTAAGTATGATATTGAAAATTTGTGCATATGAAATTATCCGTTTAGCTATATGAATGCTATACTTTTGTTGTGCTGGAATCCCTTGCTCAAAACTTACTAAGCATAAATTGCTTACTCCGTTTCTTTGTTTCTCTGTTTTATAGATTTTGGCTCGTCAGCTATCGGACTCGGGATTTTTGGAAGTCGAAGTCTCCCACACTATCAAAGCCCCCTTTTGGTACAATTTTGGTTGAACTTTGAAATGGCATGTATAGGACTACCCTTTTGTTGTTGGTCATGTACCCTTCGGTTTTGTGTAAATTTGGATAGCCATGCGAAAATGGCTTAAATATACTTTGATCATAGCATTATAATCGTTTTGTATGTTGTCCATCGAGAGGTATGGAAATGTTGGTAACGGTTAGCCATGGGAAGGGTTATTCTTGATCACTTTTGGAATATGTATGACAAACTCTAGTTGATCCATGGAGGATCATGAAATAGGTAAAGTTTACCTTAAAAAAACAGATGCTGGCAGCAGCAGTGATGTGGATGTGAAAAATCACTAAAAATAGTAGGAATGGAATTAAATAGTGAATAAATTATGTAAACGAACCTTGATGAATCTATTTTCATAGGAAAGTAACGAAACGATCATATGGACAGTATGTTAAGAGATATTCAGGTTCTCGTGAGACAGGGCCAGAACGGTTTCTGGATTCCCTGTTCCGACTTTGGAAATTCATTATAAATTAACCAGAGATAATTAGAAGTCATGCCATATATGCATAGATTCCTTTTGAGTCTAGTTTCTATAGAAACAAACGACATCAGTATTGAAGCCCTGTACAGGGAGATATCCAAGTCGTAATGGCAAAGGTCAGTGTAGTCGATCCCTGTAACATGGGAGATTTGACTAATAAACTGTACTAATTGGCCAACCAAAAATTCTAGAAAAAAATTTGTAGATGCATATATGAGTCTAGTTTCAGGAAAAATCAGAAGCTATTTTCGAGTTGTGAAACTCAAGATATGATTTTAAGGTGACAGTGACGCAGTTAGCCAGCTTGCCTGGAAAATTTAAAATGGATTGTGCAAAGAAGTGATTTAAGTCTGCAAACCCCTCGTGTCCGACTCCGGCGACGGACTCGGGTACGGGGTGTTACAATTTTATTGGTATCAGAGCTACGGTTTAGTCGATTCTAGGACTACCGTAATACGTTTGGGTCTAGCTATACATGCCATTTTGTGATTATTTGATAGTGTGGTGATTTCTGACGATTGAAAATGTGTTTATTTATAGTAATGGATCCCGATCCCGACCGAGCGGTAGCTGATGATCTTGAGAGTGTGGCGCCTGCTCCCGCACAAGGGACAGCTCCGGCGGACTCTCAACCGATTGCTAGTAATCCGAATGACGAAGCTAGACAAGCTTTCTATAGCGTAATGAATGATTGGTTCAACCAATACATTCGAACTAATACGGCTGTTCCACAACCTCCATTCCCGACTAATGCCACCCCGCACCTACAATACCTCCGGCAACTGACCAAATAAGGTCAAATAAGCCCCCAGTTGACAGAATCCGAAAACACGGGGCTACTGAATTTAAAGCTACGGACAGCGATGATGCCGAGCAAGCTGAATTTTGGTTGGACAACACTATCCGGGTACTCGACGAGCTATCTTGCACACCCGATGAGTGCCTAAAGTGTACTATCTCCTTGCTACGTGATTCTGCCTACTATTGGTGGAATACGTTGACTTCTGTTGTGCCTAGAGAGCAAGTAACTTGGGAGTTTTTCCAAACCGAGTTTCGGAAAAAGTATATCAGTCAGAGATTCATTGACCAAAAACGGAAGGAATTTCTTGAACTCAAACAAGGTTCCATGTCGGTTACCGACTATGAACGAAAATTTGTGAGGCTTAGCCGATATGCGCGAGAATGCATTTCTTCAGAAGCTGTGATGTGTAAACGTTTCGAGGATGGACTAAATGATGATATAAAGCTGTATGTTGGCATCTTGGAAATCCGAGAATTTGTGGTACTTGTTGAGCGAGCTTGTAAAGCCGAGGAGCTAAGTATGGAGAAAAGAAAAGCTGATATGGGAGCAAAGGAGTTTCGTAAGAGGTCTTCGGGGAAGCCCTTCCCACAGTCATCGAAGAAATTTAGAGATGACTTAGGCCGGTCTAGGGACACTTCGGGTTTCTCTAGACGAGATCGCGATCGACCCCCTGTGAGCACACGAGTCACTTCGGTCGCCAGTGTTGGAAATGATCGTCGGGACAGAACAGAATGTCGATATTGCGGTAAATGGCATTCGGGGAGTTGTAGATTCCATGACCGCTCCTGTTACAAGTGCGGATCAGTTGACCACTTCATTAAAGATTGCCCGAGGTTGTCTGAACAGAATGTAAATCAGAGTGGGAAACCGGGTGCTACCACTGCTCGAGGTAGACCATCTAGAAATACGGGCAATGCTAGTGGTGGTCAGAGAGGATCTAGAGATGCTACGACCAGATCCGAGGCTCGCGCTCCTGCTAGGGCTTATGCTATACGCGCACGCGAGGATGCTTCCTCGCCAGATGTTATTACCGGTACTTTTACTCTCTTTGATACTAATGTGATTGCTTTGATTGACCCTGGTTCTACTCATTCTTATATATGCGAAACCTTAGCATCCAGTAAGACTTTACCTATTGAGTCTACTGAGTTCGTAATTCGGGTGTCAAATCCCTTGGGTCGTTACGTGCTTGTCGACAAAGTGTGTAAGAAATGTCCCCTAGTAATTCGAGGTTCCTGTTTTCCGGCGGACTTGATGCTTTTGCCGTTTGATGAATTTGATGTTATTCTTGGTTTGGATTGGTTGACCGTGCATGATGCGGTTGTGAATTGCAAAAGCAAGACTATGGATTTGAGGTGCGCAAATAACGAGATGATCCGAGTTGAGTCTACGGACTTGGATGGGTTGCCAGCTGTAATATCCTCAATGTTGGCCCAGAAATATGTAAGAAAAGGGTGCGAAGCATACCTTGCGTATGTACTTGATGACAAAGAATTAGAAAAGAAACCCGAATCTGTGCCGGTGGTTTGTGAATACCCGGATGTTTTTCCTGAAGAATTACCGGGTTTACCACCTGTTCGGGAGGTAGAGTTTGGTATTGAGCTTGTACCTGGAACTACGCCAATTTCGATAGCTCCGTATCGTATGGCACCAACCGAGTTAAAGGAGTTGAAAGCTCAGTTGCAAGAGTTGACTGATAGAGGTTTCGCTCGACCAAGTTTCTCACCTTGGGGTGCACCAGTATTGTTTGTGAAGAAGAAGGACGGAACCATGAGGTTGTGCATCGACTATCGTCAGCTGAATAAAGTGACAATAAAGAATAAATATCCGATACCGCGTATTGATGATTTGTTTGATCAACTAAAGGGAGCCTCAGTGTTTTCAAAGATAGATTTGAGATCGGGTTATTATCAGTTGCGAATTCGAGATTCGGATATACCCAAAACTGCTTTCAGAACGAGATACGGCCACTACGAGTTCTTAGTGATGCCGTTTGGGCTCACTAATGCCCCTGCGGTATTTATGGACTTGATGAATCGGATCTTCAGACAGTATTTGGATCGGTTCGTAGTTGTGTTTATTGATGACATCTTGGTCTATTCAAGAGATGAGACCGAACATGCTGAGCACCTGAGATTAGTGTTGCAAATTTTACGGGATAAGCAGTTATATGCTAAGTTCAGTAAGTGTGAGTTCTGGTTAAGAGAGGTTAGCTTCTTGGGCCACGTGGTATCCGCATCGGGTATTCGAGTTGACCCAACAAAATTTCAGCCATACTTAACTGGAAGCCTCCGAGAAATATTACTGAGGTTCGGAGCTTTTTGGGACTTGCCGGTTACTACGACGGTTTGTAAAAGGTTTCTCGATGATAGCCACACCGATGACGAAGCTACTTCAAAAAGATGTTAAGTTCGAATGGACGGAAAAATGTCAGAAAAGTTTTGATCAACTGAAAACTTATTTGACCGAAGCTCCAATTCTAGTGCAGCCCGAATCAGGCAAAGAGTTTGTCATTTATAGTGATGCGTCCCTACTTGGGTTAGGTTGCGTATTGATGCAAGAAGGTCGAGTTGTGGCCTATGCGTCGAGACAATTAAAGCCACATGAGAAAAATTATCCGACCCATGATCTCGAACTAGCTGCCATCGTATTCGCTTTAAAAATATGGCGACATTACTTATTTGGTGAAAAGTGCCATGTATTTTCGGATCACAAAAGTCTCAAATATTTGATGACTCAAAGAGACTTAAATCTGCGACAAAGACGTTGGCTCGAGTTGTTAAAGGATTATGAGCTTGTCATTGACTATCACCCGGGAAAGGCTAATGTGGTTGCGGACGCCTTAAGCCGGAAATCACTGTTTGCTTTACGAGCGATGAATGTACTCTTGTCTGTTCTACCCGACAATGTGTTAGTAGCTGAATTAAAGGCCGAACCATTATTGATTCATCAAATTCGTGAAGCTCAGAAAGTCGACGATGAATTGGTTGCAAAACGGGCTGAGTGTGTTCCGAACAAGGAATCGGAGTTTCAAATTGATGATGATGATTGTTTGAGGTTCAGAAGTCGTTTGTGTGTTCCAAGGAATTCGGAACTCATTTCGATGATTCTGAACGAAGCCCATTGTAGCCGAATGTCAATTCACCCGGGGAGTACGAAAATGTACAACGATTTGAAACGTCGGTTTTGGTGGCATGGTATGAAACGAGACATCTCCGACTTTGTTTCAAGATGTTTAATATGTCAACAAGTGAAAGCGGAACATCAAGTGCCTTCAGGATTACTTCAGCCGATCATGATACCCGAGTGGAAATGGGATCGAGTCACAATGGACTTTGTGTTCGGACTGCCATTGTCAGCAAGTAAGAAGGATGCGATTTGGGTTGTTGTTGATAGACTGACTAAGTCGGCTCACTTTATCCCCGTGCGTACGGATTTTTCATTGGATAAACTAGCTGAATTGTACGTTTCTCAGATTGTGAGATTACACGGGGTACCTATTTCTATCGTGTCGGATAGAGATCCGAGATTCACCTCACGATTTTGGAAGAAATTGCAAGAAGCTTTGGGTACCAAGCTGCATTTTAGCACTGCTTTTCACCCCCAAACCGATGGTCAATCCGAGCGGATAATTCAGATACTTGAGGATATGTTGAGATGTTGCATCCTCGAGTTCAGTAGTTCATGGGAACGGTATTTACCTTTGATTGAATTCGCTTACAACAATAGTTTTCAATCAAGTATTAAGATGGCACCTTACGAGGCTTTGTACGGTCGTAAATGCCGTACACCATTGTTTTGGACCGAGCTCGGTGAAAGTAAAATTTTCGGAGTTGATTTGATTAAAGATGCCGAACAGAAAGTAAAGGTAATCCGTGAAAGTCTGAAGGCAGCCACAGATCGTCAGAAATCGTATGCGGATTTGAAACGAAAAGACATTGAATATCAGGTGGGAGATAAAGTGTTTCTTAAAGTTTCGCCTTGGAAAAAGGTACTCAGATTTGGCCGTAAGGGAAGTTGAGTCCGAGATTCATTGGGCCGTACGAAATCTCCGAACGAGTTGGTCCAGTTGCGTATAGATTGATTTTGCCCCCTGAACTTGAAAAGATTCACGACGTCTTTCATGTTTCGATGCTTGACGTTATAGATCCGATCCGTCACACGTGATTAATCCATCAGAAGTTGAAATTCAATCTGACTTGAGTTATGAAGAAGAACCGATTCGTATCCTAGCTCGTGAAGTGAAAGAGTTGCGAAACAAAAGGGTTCCGTTAGTAAAGGTGTTATGGCTCAAACACGGAGTCGAAGAAGCTACTTGGGAAACCGAGAATGCCATGAAAGAACGATACCCAAACTTATTTACCGGTAAGATTTTCGGGGATGAAAATTTCTTAAGTGGGGGAGAGTTGTGACAGCCCAAAATTGACCCTATCGGGAAGTGGTTTCGGGACCGCTAAACCGAGTCACCGAAATGTTTGAATGTGATATTTATTGTCTAGAATATGTAATTATGAATGTGTGAAAATTTCAAGCTTCGATTTAGTCGATTGCATGTGAATTCAGTTAGTAGGATTTGTGTGACACTTTTGAAATGTGATAGGCTAATCTATAAGGATCTAATAGTGCATGTAATAAAAAGGGAGGACTTGCATGTCAAATTTCCCCCCTAATTAGTAGTGGCCGGCCATGCTATGAGTGGAAACATGTCACAAACATGTTATGTTAGTGAGGTATGTTAGGAAAAATAAAAAAGGAGTTGGGTAATAAAGAAATGGAAAAAAAAAGAAAGAATGTGTGTGAGTGTTCCCCCCCCATTGCCGTGAGTTAAAGAAAAGAAAGAAAAATTTGTTCATCCTTTTTCATTTCTTTTGGCCGAAAATTCTAAGGAAGGAGGAAGGAGTTCTTGCTTCATGTTTGGTTTGGAAGAGGATTAGGAGGAGGTTTGGCCATACTTGTATCTAGATTAAGGTATGTTTGAGGTTGTGCCATGAGATTTATGCATGTTTTTAGTTGCTAGCTTGAGTTCTAATTAGCCCATGGTTCAAATCTTTGCTATGTCATGGGGATGATATTCGGCCTAGGTGGATTTTGTGTTAATGCCATTGCATGCTAAATATGAAGCTTGTTAATGATACATGTGATGGTGGATTGATGACTCTTGGATTTTCTTTTTAGCATTTTTGAGTGAGACATTAAGTTCTTTGTTTAACCATGACCAAAATTGAAATGGTATGGTGTTGTGATGTATTCGGCCATGGTATATCCATAAGTATGATTTATGCTTATTGCATGGTAGGTAAGATTTGTGTTTTGGATTTATGTTCATGTTTAGTTATAATCAACTTTGAGATTCGGCTCTTGCACATATATATATATGTTTGCACATGACGTATTGGTATGACATATACAATATCTCAAGGTATATATTTACATATGATGGTGTTTCGGTTATGGAGTACATGATGGATGCGTATTGAGTTATAATATGTAATGCATTAGTTAGTAAAAGGTATGCCATTTGTGTGTGGTATTGAGTATATAATTGGCCTCAACATAGACATGCATAATCGGCCACATGAATGAGTACATAGGTTGATGTGTTGTTCGGCCATAGGTAAGCATATTGAAGGCTTTATCTTGACTTAGAAAATTCAGCTAAGGAGAGTATTAACTAATGTGTTGAGTTTGATTCATGATTCCGTACATATGTGACTTTAATGTCTAATGAATATATGTGGGCCAAGTACCTTGAGTTCCTCTTTTCGATGCTCAAATGATTAAATCAATTTATTTGTTAAATTAAGCTCAAGAGCAAAGGGGAACTAAATCCGATAAAGGAAAGGAAAAAGTGGTCGAATAGCCATCGGAATCGTTCGACAACATCCGAGGTAAGTTTTCGAGTAATGGGACTTAAATTATGATTCGATTAGATTATGTCTTAAGTAAATCAAAATCATGCTCTTATATGTGGCTATTGAGCCGAAATTGTAAATGTGATAAGTGTCTTGTGTTTGAGCTTTGGTAATGAAAATGAAATATGAATGTGTCATGATTTATTGATATATGTGCATGGTTACTCGAATGATATCCGGGCTAAGTCCCGAAGGCTTTTGTGCTAAGCGACTACATCCGGACTAAGATCCGAAGGCATTTGTGCTAGCGACTATATCCGGGCTAAGTCCCGAAGGCATTTATGCTAGTGACCATATCCAGGTTAAGACCCGAAGGCCTTGTGCGAGTGGTTATATCCGGCTAAACCCCGAAGATGCTTGATTTGGGAACGAGCGATCTTGCTGTAAAAATTTAAATTAATACGCTCGTAAAATCCCAGCGATGAGGTATGTTTCGTGTGTGCTTTGAATTAGTTGATCCCTTACAAATCTGTATTCGCTCAGTCGATAAATGAGCTACCGGCCTTTGGCTAAGTTGATATTTTGTGTATGAACATAAGGGTTGGTAATGTGAAGTAAGTATGATATTGAAAATTTGTGCATATGAAATTATCCGTTTAGCTATATGAATGCTATACTTTTGTTGTGTTGGAATCCCTTGCTCAAAACTTACTAAGCATAAATTGCTTACTCCGTTTCTTTGTTTCTCTGTTTTATAGATTTTGGCTCGTCAGCTATCGGACTCGGGATTTTTGGAAGTCGAAGTCTCCCACACTATCAAAGCCCCCTTTTGGTACAATTTTGGTTGAACTTTGAAATGGCATGTATAGGACTACCCTTTTGTTGTTGGTCATGTACCCTTCGGTTTTGTGTAAATTTGGATAGCCATGCGAAAATGGCTTAAATATACTTTGATCATAGCATTATAATCGTTTTGTATGTTGTCCGTCGAGAGGTATGGAAATGTTGGTAACGGTTAGCCATGGGAAGGGTTATTCTTGATCACTTTTGGAATATGTATGACAAACTCTAGTTGATCCATGGAGGATCATGAAATAGGTAAAGTTTACCTTAAAAAACAGATGCTGGTAGCAGCAGTGATGTGGATGTGAAAAATCACTAAAAATAGTAGGAATAGAATTAAATAGTGAATAAATTATGTAAACGAACCTTGATGAATCTATTTTCATAGGAAAGTAACGAAACGATCATATGGACAGTATGTTAAGAGATATTCAGGTTCTCGTGAGACAGGGCCAGAACGGTTTCTTGATTCCCTGTTCCGACTTTAGAAATTCATTATAAATTAACCAGAGATAATTAGAAGTCATGCCATATATGCATAGATTCCCTTTTGAGTATAGTTTCTATAGCAACAAACGACATCAGTATTGAAGCCCTGTACAGGGAGATATCCAAGTCGTAATGTGCAAAGGTCAGTGTAGTCGATCCCTGTAACATGGGAGACTTTGACAAATAAACTGTACTAATTGGCCCAACCAAAAATTCTAGAAAAAAATTTGTAGATGAATTTATGAGTCTAGTTTCAGGGAAAAATCACGAAGCTGATTTTTGAGTTGTGAAACTAAAGATATGATTTTTAAGGTGACAGTGACGCAGTTAGCCAGCTTGCCTGGAAAATTTAAAATGGATTGTGCAAAGAAGTGATTTAAGTCTGCAAACCCCTCGTGTCCGACTCCGGCGACGGACTCGGGTACGGGGTGTTACATGCTTTGTGAGTTTTGTGATGAATATGTGCAGGAACTTGGTTATGTGAATGATGTGTTCATTAAGTGACCAGGATGTGGTAAGGTTATAAACAAGTAAGTTATACATGAGGATGATTTTATGGTGACCTTGTGATCATGGGCCTATACTTGTGATGTATGAAATGTGGTGAAAATGATTTGTGATATGTATGTTAAAATGAGGTTAATACAAAGAAAGTGTGAAAGAGTGAATTAGCAATAAAATTGTTTTGGACAGTAGCAGTGAAGTGATTTTGAAAAATCACCAAAAATAATATAAATTGAATCAGAGACTGAATGAGATATCAAATTAAATCTTAATGAGTCTATTTTCATATAAAAGAAACATAGAAAGCAAAGGAGTTCTATATTTCTAGATATTTATGTTTTCGTGAGACTGATTCAGAATGATTACGTGATCCCCTGTTCTGACTTTGGAAAATCACAAAAATTTGGAGAAAAATAATTAGAGGCTAAAAATTATACTTTTAAAATCCATAATGAGTCTATTTTCAAGATAAATCAACAAGAACATTATCTCAGTTCTGTACTGTGAGATAATTATTTTTTAGTGAAGAGAGGTCAGAACTGTCAGAAAGTGAAACAGGGGAAATTTTAATGAATAAACTGTACTAATTGGCTAAACCAAAAATTATGAAAATTTTATGGTGGAACGATATTTGAGTCTAATTTCAGGGGAAATTTACAGATCTTAATTTGGAGCTTTGTAGCTCGAATTATAAATAATTAAGTGACTATGACTCGTGTGGACAGTTTGATGTGAACATTTATTAGTAAAGTGTGAAATCGTACTTACAAGAATGCTATATACATTAAGGATGTGGAATGGAGAGGAGGAGGAGGAAAATAACTATATGTGGAATACATGGAAACTAAGGTATATGAAATATTGATATAATGAAATAAATGATATGTGTTTATAAGAAAACAAAAAGAGAATGTTATGTATCATGACATGTATATATATATATGACTAGTCTCAATGTAATGCTTGTTGGGTATGAAATTGAATTGAAATGTTTCAGGCAAACATGTTATTCTGCGCATTTGAATCGTGGTATTTTATAAAGATATGATCTAGCTTTAAATATGAATGCTTGATGATTAAGCTGTAGATATTTGGTAAGATGATAATCTTGGTATAAATGTATAAGTGGTACTATAATAAACAGGGTAAAATGAGTATGAGGGACACATGTATGATGACATACAAATGCTATGTTTGTGGTTTAATTGAGGATGTTTAATCATTAAATGAATACCATGTTATATGCTTTTGTTTTGTATAAGTGTGTAAGAGATCAAGGTTGACCAAAGCTTGGAAAATAGCCTAGGTATATTCCACACAGGCAGAGACACGACCATGTGTCTCAGCCGTGTATGGAACACGACTTTGGGACACGGGCGTGTGGAGCCTTAAAGCATGAAATTTCTAGGATTTTCGTAAGTTCTCGGTTTAGTCCCAAACCCTTTCTAAACTATGTTTTGGGCTCCGTAGACTCAAATAAGGGACTATGTGTAAGAGAATGAACGCTTTGAAATATGAATAAAATTTTATGGCTCGTATTTTAGTTTAATGTTTGTATGTTTTTCTGGTAACGCCTCGTACCTTAGCCCGGCCTCGGATACGGGTAAGGGGTGTTACAATACACTTGTAAATAATCTTGATTAAACTAGATGTATGAAAACCTCATATCATTGGTTTCATACATGATAGGTTATTTCCCACTTAGTGTTTATGGGTTCCCATGTCACTTTAATTCATCCGAAATTGGCTCGTTCATGTGACTCATTGCCAATTGGTAACGACCCATCACTTGTAAATAAAACCATGCATAAATTCGTAGGTCATAGCCTACTTCAATTAAGCCAATTTTCATGGCCATATACAAAGAGATAAACATATTCTTATATGCCTTCATTTGGCAAATCAAATGACACATATAACAAAATACTCAAAAATACTATACATGCCATTGAACAAAACAAACAAAGTTTTTATACCAAAGCTTCTCTAGTTGATAATGTGTTGACTCTCCAATCGTCTTCAAATCTTTTCGAATCTTCGAGCTCTGTGAGACAGGGAAAAAGAGAGGGTAAGCATTTACATGCTTAGTAAGCTCGAGTGACCGAAATGTAAACTTACCGAGTAATTAGCATACATCCATATTTAAATCATGAAATCATCAATTATGAAACGATTCCCTATCACATGCACTCAATCAATGAGTTAGTTACGTAACAAAGCATCATGTAATTTATGTAGATGAGCTCATCATTCATCATCTTATTGACATACATCACATTAATCCCGTTGAGTTTCTAGGAAATCTCGATGGAATACCCATTATTCGTCAATTCTTACAAATGATCATTTCACATATATGCACTCCTGGGAACCTCACATCTTATGGCAGGATTACCAGTCCAGGCTAAATCCCTTATAACGACAAACACCCTTAATGAGCTCGAATCTGAATTACCAGTCCAGGCTAAATTTAGACCCTAATCGGATTACCCGTCCGGGCTAAATCCATAATGCACACATATTCTTTGGGAGGCTTGATAATTCAAGGAACACCCGTCCGAGTTAGATCCTTTTCATACTTAAGATCACGGATTATCTGTTCGGGCTAAATTCTTAATGTAACACATGCAAGATCTCTTTACACATATCAATGAGGGTTTATCCATCGAATTCCCTTTGTCAACCTCATCCGAGATATTTTTCACATGTTACCATCAAATATGCATTTCTATGATATTTCATGCTAATAATAAATGCAACATCATGCATTCATATATCATTCAATTATGCATATTAGGGGTTTAGTTTAAGTTATCCGAACTTACCTGGTATTCTTTTCAGAGTTGGGTTTCGGTTATTCCGAAACCTTGCGTTTACCTCGATCGAACTCTGGAATTTGTTCCTCGGGGTCCATAAAAGCAAAAACTCATTAATACACTACACTATACATTTCAAGTTTAATATCTACCCTGATCCAAATGACCGTTTTGCCCTTAACCTTTCACATTTTTACGATTTAGTCCCTAGGCTCGTATAATGAAACACATGCACTTTCTATCTTACCCAAGCCTAGCCGAACACTTTTCCTTCTTATGGTACCCTGCATTTTCCATTATTTTCTCATTTCTACCTCACATTTACATCTTTTGCAAAATAGTCCCTATAAGGGTTTTTCATGAAAATCAACTAGGAAAATATGTTTAATACACATTCATATTTCATATTCCTCCATAATCCATTAAAATAAAAGCAACTCATGCATGGGTAAATTTTTAAACATGAACCCTAGCATGAAATATGAGTAGAAATGGAGAAAGCAAGCTACCGGGATTTCAAAAATACAAAGAGCATGAAAAACGGGGCTTGGGAGCACTTACTATTGAGCTTGGAAAGCTTGAAAACCCTAGCTATAGAAACCCTTGAAGTTTTGGCTGGACAAGGAAGAGAATGGGTTGATTTTGGTTCATTTTAACCATTTAATTTCATTAAAATACCAAATGACCAAAATGGCCTTAAGCATTTCCTTAAAATTCCATCCATGCAAGCCCATTTTTGTCCAAAAACTTAAAATTTGGGAATATTGCTCTCCAAGGCCTTCTAATTCATAACCCAAAGCAATTTCATACAAATTGCTTTTAGAATTCAAGTTTTGCAATTTATTCAATTTAGCCCCTAATTTTCAATTGAACACCTTACTCATAGAATTTCTTCATGAAACTTTAAGACATGCATATACTCATATTCTAGGCCTCATAATAATCAAAATAAATATTTTGATGTCGGATTTGTGGTCCTGAGACCACCATTCCGACTAGGCCCTATTTCAGGATGTTACATTTCTCCCCTTTAGGGACTTTCGTCCTCGAAAGTCTTACCAGAAAACAGATTCGAATATTGACTTCTCATGGTTTCTTCCAGCTCCCATGTAGCCTCTTCTACACGATGTCAATGCCATAAAACTTTTACTAGAGCCATATCTTTATTTCTCAACTGTTTAACTTCACGAGCCAATATCTTAATCGGTTCTTCTCCATATGTCATGTCCAGTCGAATTTCAATCTCATTCGGTGAAATTACGTGAGAAGGGTCTTATCGGTATCTCCTTAACATGGATACATGGAACACGTCATGAATCTTTTCCAGTTTGGGTGGCAACGCTAAACGATAGGCTAACGGTCCAACTCTTTCGGTGATCTCGTACGGTCCGATAAATCGTGGACTCAGTTTACCTTTCCGACCAAATCTTAATACCTTTTCCCATGGAGATACTTTCAAGAATACTCTATCTCCAACTTGAAACTCAATTTCCTTTCTTTTTAGATCAGCATAAGACTTTTGCCTGTCTGATGCCGCTTTTAAACAATCACGTATCACTTTAACCTTTTCTTCAGTTTCTTTAATCAGATCAACTCCATGGATCAGATTTTCCTTGAGTTTTGTCCAGTACAATGGAGTTCGGCACTTCCTGACATACAAGGCATCATAAGGCGCCATCTTCAAACTTGTTTGGAAACTATTACTGTACGCAAATTCTACCAATGGCAGGTATTTTTCCCAACTACCTTGAAATTCGAGGATGCAACAATGCAACATGTCCTTGAGAATTTGAATCATCCGCTTAGACTGGCCATCAGTCTAAGGGTGAAAAGCTGTGCTAAAGCTTAGCTTTGTACCCAAGGATTCTTGTAACTTCTTCCAGAATCTCGAAGTGAACCTTGGGTCTCTGTCTGAAATAATCAACAATGGTTCTCTGTGCAATCTTACTATTTCAAAAATGTACAAATCGGACAATCTATGAAGAGAATAATATGTCCTTACTAGGATGAAATGAGCCGACTTTGTCAATTTGTCCACTATAACCCATATGACATCTTTCTTTTTCAGAGCTAAAGGTAATCCTGTCACGAAGTCCATGGTAACTTTGTCTCACTTCCATTCAGGGACCATTACAGGCTATAACAAACCTGAAGGCACTTGATGTTCAGCTTTAACCTGCTAACATACCTAGCATTTTGATACAAATTTAGAAACATCTCTTTTCATGTCGTTCCACCAGTACATCTTCTTTAAATCGTTGTACATCTTGGTACTTCCCAGGTGAACAGACAGATGATTGTTATGTGCTTCTTGTAAAATCTTCTGAATAAGTTCATTGTCTTTGGGTACACAAACCCTATCTCTAAATATTAAACATCCATCAGGACTAATTTGGACATCTGACTAACAACAGACTCACATTGAGCTCTTTTTTCTTGCAAGTCATCATCATTAAGCTGAGCATCATGAATTTCTTGCAGAAATGTTGGCCTAGCCTCTAGCTCGGCTAGAACTGAATCATCATCAAGCAATGTCAAATAAGTATTTCAAACTTAATTAATCAGATCATAATCCTTAATTAATTCTAACCATCTCCGCTGTCTCAAATTTAATTCCTTCTAAGTCATCAAGTATTTCAAACTCTTGTGGTCCATGAATGTACGACAAGTTTCACCATACAAATAATAACTCCAAATTTTCAAGGCAGAAACAATAGCGGCAAGCTCTAGGTCGTGGGTTGGATAATTCTTCTCGTGAGGTTTCAATTGCCGTGAAGCATAGGCTATCACCTTGCCATCTTACATAAATACACAACCCAATCAATTTAAGAATGCATCACTGTAGACCACAAGCTCTTTTCTCGATTCAGGTAGCACTAAAACAGGAGCTTCGGTAGCAATGTCTTTAATTTCTCAAAACTTTGCTGACACTTCTCTTTCCATTCAAACTTAATGTCTTTCTATAGCAGCTACGTCATCGGAGTCACTATCATGGAAAATCCTTTTACAAACCTTCGATAGTAACCAGCTAAGCCTAAAAAGCTTCTATCCTCGGTTACATTCTTAGGCGATTTCCATTCAATAATTGTAGAAATCTTACTTGGATCAACTCGGATGCCTTCACCCGAAACTATATGACCCAAAAATCCAACTTCTTGGAGCCGAAACTCACTCTTACTAAAGTTAGCATACAGTTGCTTTTCCTGCAAGGTCTGCAACACAATTCTCAGGTGCTTCGCATGCTCTGTCTCATCTTTAGAGTAGATCAAAATATCGTCAATAAACACAACGAAAAACTTATCCAAATATGGCCGAAAGATCCTATTCATTAGATCTATAAACACACCGGTGCATTCGTCAGTCCAAACGGCATGACAAGAAATTCATAATGGCCATACCTCGTTCTAAAAGTTGTCTTGGGTACATCCGAGTCTTTAACTCGTAGCTGATAATAGCCAGACTTCAAGTCTATCTTGGAGAATACGGTGGCTCCTCTCAACTGGTCAAACAAATCATCGATCCTTGGCAAAGGATACTTATTCTTGATAGTCACCTTGTTCAGTTACTGATAATCGATACATAACCTCATTGAACCATCTTTCTTCTTTACGAACAACACGGGGGCACCCCAAGCTGAAAAACTTGGCCTAGCGAATCCTTTATCCGTCAGCTCTTGCAACTATGCTTTTAACTCCTTCAGCTCGGTAGGTGTCATTCTGTATAGGGGAGTAGAAATGGGAGTATCCCTGGCACCATTTCAATACCAAACTCTATCTCCCTTTAAGGAGGTAATCCGGGTAATTCATCTGGAAATACATCTGGGTACTCACATGCTATCGGCACAGACTCTATTTTTAGCTCTATTTCCTTAGAGTTCAATACAAATGCAAGGTAGGGTTCATATCCTTTCCTCATATGTCTCCGAGCAACCATTGTCGTGATTACAACCAGCGACGAACCCAATTCTCTTGATTCAACCCGTTGAATCTTACCATCTGAGTATTTTAACTTAATATACTTATTACCACAATTCACTGTTACATCATGAAGGGCTAACCAATCCATACCAAGTATACATCAAATTCATCAAATGGTAACAACATAAGGTTAGCCGAGAAACAACGACCTTGAATCGTCAAAGGACAATTCTTACACACTTTATCAACTACAACTGATCTGCCTAGTGGGTTCGACACTCTAATAATATCTTCCATATGTTCAACATGTATGTTCATACTAGACGCCAATCTCATGCAGATATATGAATGCGTTGACCCCGGGTCAATTAAAGCAACAACACTTATATTAAAAAGAGAGAAAGTACCCATAATAACATCAGGAGCAGCGGTTTCCTCTCGAACACGTATCATACGTTCTTGCCAGGGCTCAAACCTTTAATTTTACAGCATCTTTAGTCACGACTCGACTGCCACTAGCACTCCCAGGGTATCTCGGAGGTCTACCTCGTAGAATGGGAGCACTCAACTTCGAAGCTATTTCCACTTCTTTTTCAGCTCATTCTGGGCAGTCTCTGAGAAAGTGATCTAGAGTACTACATCTGAAACACGTGCCGCTCTTCATTCGAAACTCTCCAAAGTGAAATTTGTTACAGCTCTTACACTTCGATTTTTGATCATCTACACTCCCCACACTAGTCACCATCGGGGAGGAAGACTTTTGACCTCATCATTTAGAGCTTCCTGATCTACCCGTATATCCCACTGACGAAGTGGAGCGTTCATACTGGCTCCTGGCTTTCTTTGTGGAGAACAAGAGTGTTTCCCGCTTGACCTCTTGCTCACAACTCGAGCCTCTCTCTTAGCTTGTTTTCTTTCATTATTAAG
Source organism: Gossypium hirsutum (assembly GCF_007990345.1). NCBI lineage: Eukaryota > Viridiplantae > Streptophyta > Magnoliopsida > Malvales > Malvaceae > Gossypium > Gossypium hirsutum. The sequence goes on from NC_053432.1 coordinate 34,943,022, forward strand.
TTCCTCAGCCTTCTTGGCTCGATCTGCCAAAGCGGCAAACTCCTGTATTTCCAAGATCCCAATCAACAACTTAATATCCCCATTCAAACCTTCCTCGAAGTGTTTACACATTTCTGATTTAGTTTGGACCCATTCAGTTGTGTACTGGCTTAGTCGTACGAACTCTCTCTCGTATTCTGCTACAGTCGTGTTCCCTTGTTTGAGTTCCAGGAACTCCTTTCGCTTCGAGTCCAAAAACCATTGGCTAATATATTCCTTCCTAAACTCTGCTTAGAAGAAATCCCAAGTAATATTTTCTTTCGGCACTACCGAGGATACGATCTTCCACCAATTATACGCAATGTTATTCAAAAGGGACACAGCACACTTCAAACATTCCTCGGGTGTGCATGACAAATCATCTAGCACCCGTGTAGTATTTTCGAGCCAGAACTCAGCTCTTTCAGCGTCATCATCAACTTTAGCTCTGAATTCCGCAGCCCTATACTTTCTAAGCTTATTTACAAGGGCTTTTGTAATATCCCGAATTAGGGCCTAATCGGAATAGTGGTTTCGTGACCACAAATCCGAGATAGAAATAATTATTTTATAATTATATTGAGGTTTATGATATGAATGCATAATTTTGTGAAGATTTCGTGAAGAAATTTTGGGCATAACGAGTTTAATTTAAAGTTAGGGACTAAATTGAATAAGTTGCAAAATTTGCATTCTAGAAGTTTTTAGTATGAAATTACTTTGAAATATTAATTAGGAGGTCTTAAATAGCAAATTTTACCAATTTTAAGTTCATGGACAAAATTAGGACATGGAAGGAATTTTTGGAAAGTTTAGTAGTAAGGGTATTTTGGTCATTTAGTTATTAAAATGAATTAAAAACAAAATTAAAAGCCAATTTTTGTCCATCTTCTTCATTAGGCCAAAATTTCAAGGGTTCTCCATAGCTAGGGTTTGTTTCAAGCTTCCAAGCTCCATAGTAAGTGATTCCAAGCCCAGTTTTTAATGATTTTTACGTTTTTGAGATCCCGGTAACTCGATAAAGCTTATGTTAGCAATAATTTAACCTAGGGTTTATATTTGGAAAAATACCCATACGTTAAATTTGTGTATTTTGATTTTTTATGATAGAATATGAAGTTTTAAATTATGTTAGACAACTTGTACTACTCGATTTTAAGCAAAAACGAGTAAAAAGGCTTAATCGGTAAAAATACCTAATAGTCACAAGTACATGTTAGAGTGAGAATTTGATGTTGCCATAGAAGAGAAAAGTGATCAGCATGCTGTAAAACATAAGAATAAGGAATAAAGTTTAATCCCGAGCCAAGGGGCAAAAATGTAAATATGCAAAAGTTTAGGGGTAAAATTGTAATTTTGCCAAAATTTGAGTTAAGGATTAATTTGATAATGTGAGTATTAAATAAGCTAAATGTGTTATTTTAGATCAAGAAAGACGTGGAATCGACCTCAATCGAGGAAAAGAAAAGATTGTGGACTAGATTGCGAAATCCTTGTATTTTGGTACCAAGGTAAGTTCATGTGTAAATAAAGTAGCATAATTGTTATTTTTAAGTTATTGATGTTAATTATATGCTATGCTGAATTTAATTATGAAATGTATGCTTTGTGGTTAATTTCAAATAATATGTAAATTATGTGAGCTACTTGTTAAATATAATTGTTACCGAGTATTGATTTCGGCATTCTACAGAAGACGACAAGGATAAGTGTTCGAGAAAAATCCCGTTTGAAACTTAGGAATAGATTAGGATACAAGTGACATGTCAGTAGGATGGTTGAGCATCCGAACTCGTTGAGTTGAGTCCGAGTTCACTTATGGATGCGAATGTCCGAACTCGTTTAGTTGAGTCCGAGTTCGTGAGATGTAACTAGGCATCCGAGCTCGTTGAGTTGAGTCCGACTTCACTTATGGATGCGAACGCCTGAGCTCGTTGAGTTGAGTCCGAGTTCACTTATGGGCGGGTTACATGATTGCTTGATTTCATATATGGCACTTATGTGCAAGTTATCCATGTATCCGAATTATATTCCGATGTGTTCAACGGGTAAAGCTCTACTCAAATGGAGGAATATTTGAGATGTAAAGAGAGTATTGGTAAGTGATGTGAAATGGATATTTTGAACAGGTATGTATTTAACCCTCGGGTTGAGTATTGATACAACCACGATAAGGTAATAAGATGATGAAAAATGATTAGAAATGTGACATGTGTTTTAGTGATGCATGCTAATGTTGATTGGTATGACTGTTTGTTATGTTACTTATTATTTGCATATGAACTTACTAAGCATTTATGCTTACTCCCTCCTTCTTACTCATTGTAGTTTTGGCCAAGCCAGCTCAGGAGTCGGGATATGTCGAAGGCTCAGTCACACTATCCGGAAGACTTTTGGTAAAGGCTTGTAAATTTAAGTATGGCATGTATAGCAATATATCTATTTTGTGTAAATGATCTTATGGTATGGTAATGGAATGGTTGAGGAAATGTTTGATAATGATAAATTATGAAAATGGTTAGTTTAGATTATGTTTGATGATAAGGAAAATTAATAAGATACTTAGTGTATAAAAACTCATCAAAAGGGATGAAATTTGCCATAAACAGGATACTGCAGCAACACTGACGCGAGTTTGAAAATTTACTAAAAATCATAGAAATTGAATTTGGTGATGGACTACATATAAAATTTAATCTTATTATGTCTAGTTTCACATGAAACAAATGAAACAAGAAAAGGAATGATATGTTAGAAGATATTAGAATTTTAGTGAAATAGGGTCATAGCAGTTTCTGAATCCCCTGTTCCAACTTTAGAAATTCACCATAAATTGTAAAGATATAATTAGGTAGTGTATTTTATATTCTGAGAATACTTATTGAGTCTAGTTTCAGGAGAAATAAACCTCATATTCATATTAATTTTTTACAGAGAGAAATGTGGTTCGTAGTAAACAGAGGTCATACCAGTCAAGTCCTGAAACAGGGGTAAATTTAACTAATAAACTGTACTAAATGGCCCAACCAAAAATTATTGAAAAAAATTAGTAGATAGGTATATGAGTCTAGATTCAGGAAAAATTTATGGATCTTGATTTCGAGTTTCATAACTCGAGATATGATTTTTCTTGTGACTGTGATGCAAGTAGCTTAAAAGCTGCGAATGTAGAAATAAATAATCCAAAGTTCTAAATATGTTAAATTAAGCTTAGTAACACCTCATACTCGACTCCGACGACGATCTCAGGTGTGGGGGCGTTACAGATTTACTGATTCTCACTGGTGCTATACTTCGTGGCACATCCTCATCAAGTTGGTTAGGGGCCGGGGGAGGTTTTTGTATAGTGGGACGATTTCTCAGATAATCCCCAAACCATTCATCCATCATATCAAAAAAGGCATCTCGGGTCAGGCCTCTTCTCGGCCTTCTGACAATAGCCTTCTACTACTACCAGATACAGCTCGCTGTACATAAGCTGGAGCATGACTATCGGCTCCCTCGAACTCATCTTGTGCTTGATTGGAAGACATTCACTATATTCAAAACAATTTAAACAATTAGGAGACGTCACACTATCAACATTCGAATAATGACATGTATAGCGAACTTTCACATCCTCTACGGAAGTCCTAGAACCAACTAAACTGTAGCTCTGATACCAATAAATGTAACACCCCTCACCCGTACCCGATGTCGGGATAGGGTTCGAGGCATTACCACAACTTCACATTTTGAAACGTACCAATTTGGATCACCAAGTTTTGCTCAAATTTTAAGCTTTTCATCCATGAACAACTCGTCCCATATATAGGCCTTCGAGGCCTATAACATACCTAGAGGGAGTGCGGTACAAATTCGGGTACGTTCGATAAACCTTGGGCTCCTTAGGAAAATTTTCCTTATCATAAAGTATCACACGCCCGTATAGGTGGGCCGTGTGGACTCACACGCCCGTGTGACTTGGGGTACACCCATGCCCTTCAACCGTGGGCAACACTGACTTATCAACACGGCCATAGTACACACCCGTGTTGCCTGCCCATGGACGACACTGTCTTTTTAACACGGCCATGGTGCATGCCCGTGTGGCCTACCTATGTACAACTTTGAGCTAAAATTTTAAGTGCAGGGGACACACGGCCATAGCACACGTCCATGGGAGGGAACTGTGTGTCACATACGGCCTAGACACACGCCCGTGTGTCTAACCATGTGGACTCTAATAGGCTATTTTCCAAGCCTTGAGTCACCCCTTTCTATTACTTGTGCTTAGTGGTTACCAAATTAAAAGTAAAACACAATTACACACTTGTAAATAATCTTTATGAAACTAGATGTATGGAAACCTCATATCATTGGTTTCATGCATGATAGGTTATTTCCTACTTAGTGTTTATGGGTTCCCATGTCACTTTAATTCATCTGAAATTGGCTCGTTCATGTGACTCATTGCCAATTGGTAATGACCCATCACTTGTAAATAAAACCATGCATAAATTCGTAGGTCATAGCCTACTTCAATTAAGCCAATTTTCATGGCCATATACAAAGAGATAAACATATTCTTATATGCCTTCATTTGGCAAATCAAATGACACATGTAACAAAATACTCAAAAATACTACACATGCCATTGAACAAAACAAACAAAGTCTTTATACCAAAGCTTGTCTAGTTGATAGTGGGTTGACTCTCCAATCGTCTTCCAATCCTTTCGAATCCTCGAGCTCTGTGAGACAGGGAAAAAGATAGGGGTAAGCATTTACATGCTTAGTAAGCTCGAATAACCAGAATGTAAACTTACTGAGTAATTAGCATACATCCATATTGTAACACCCCTAACCTGAATCCGATCGCCGGATTTAGGCTAAAAAGGTATTATCGAGCTAAACATTAAATTTCTCATCCACATTAACTAACATAAACAGAGATCGAGCTGAATACATATTGATCTTTATGTTATATATATGCTATTTTCATATGGCCAAAATATTTACAAATACAAAACATAGTTATCTTCAGCCTAACCTATACATGCCATATCAGGACCAAAATAAAACTGTACCAAAAATATCGATAGTATGATGAATTACTGACGATCCCCGAGTCGGTGGCCAAAATCAACAATCTATAAAATAGAGAAATAAGGAACAGGGTAAGCTTTCGAGGCTTAGTAAGTTTTAAGTATTTCAAACAATTAAAACTTGTCATTTAAATCGAACATTAAGTATCACAGAACTCGTATTCTAATTATATATTACTTGGCCGAATATACACAAGTACACTAATTATAAAGCCTATTGGTCGAATATATATATATGAATACACAAGAAATTTTCAGCACGTATTTAACTATAGTATATGGCTCATACAATTACTTTAAGTCACATACTTTCATATAATGACATACATTGACCGAATAGGTCATTCTCTTATTCTTAAATACCGTATTCATCCACACGTATATATATATCATTCTTTGATACTAATAATTCACTTTAAACTCATTTCACATATGAGTACATAATATGTACCTTAACATGTTAAATATATAGTACTTACTCGACGGTGGTTTTCCGCGGATATTCAATGTCGTAATCTTACTTAATTTACCGGCATCAATCCTGTCAAGTCTTAGAACTTGAAACAAATTTCTAGCACTAGCTTGTGGGAATTTAAACCCGGTATAATACCAGCTCGTAGCCTGCGGGTCTCTAGCCCGGATAGCATTCTAGCACGAAGCCTGCGAGTCTTTAAGCCCGGATAACATTCCAGCATATAGCTTGCGGGTCTTTAAGCCCGGATAACATTCCAGCATATAGCCTGTGGGTCTTTAAGCTCGGATAACATTCCTCAAGTATCATGCATATTTAATCATATATTAACACATCTCATTGAACATGTCACATTAGTAGTCATTTGCTACATGCGAATATAAGCTCTATATACATTTCATTAATTAAGCTTAACCTGTATTGACCATTCGACTATAGTTCATATACTTAGATTATTTATGACACAACTTAACTCAAGTAGAATCAAAAGGTCACAATTCATCTAATATACACATATCAAGGCATCATAAATTTTTATACTAAAGGCGACTACTCAAAACTTACCTCGGATATCGTCGAACGATTACAACGGCTATTCGATTACTTTCTCTTTTCCCTTATCTGAGTTTGCCCTTCTATGCTCTTGAGCTAATTCAAACAAATTTAGCTTATTAAAATCCCATCATGCTAGATTATGGTCGAATATGACAAGAGATTTACTAGGTCATATAGCTACCTTTAGCTCAAATACGAAATGGTCATACCCATTTTAATCACTTTAAACATTCTAATACAATTTAATTAAACATTTCTCCAAGTATACCTTTATGACTGAATATACATATCAAATAAATAGCTTACTTAATACATAACTCACATAGCCAAAGTACATATAACCCTAATGACCAAATATGTATATCACCAAAATTCCTGTGACTTAACCTTTAACCCCTTTTAGCCGAATATCTATTGAATATCTAGTTCACATACACAAACACAAAATTCATATGGCTGATCATATTTTCATGTACATATCTTAACTATATAGCCAAATATATATATATAGTTCATCAAACCGATATTTATTCCTATTCCCTTAACACATATGGATCAATTTGACATGCATTTACCTTTGGCACATTCGATCATTTAAGCAATAACCTATCTAGAATTTAAGCATTTTATACTAAAAATTCTCCCAAGGCCAAATTCATATACATCTTTTAATACTCATACAAAGTTTATATTTCAAATAATTTGTGCATACACCATTAACCTACTAATTAACTAAACACTTTAAAAATTTTCTTTAACTAAACATATATTCGGCAATGACCACAACAATTTAACAAATCTTAAAAAGAATCTATAACATTTTAAATTCATCTTATTCCCCCCATGACTAAATGTGCATATATATATAAAAACTCAGATAACAACAAAATTTTCTTTCCAAAATGCATATATATACATACGACAACTTCAATTCATATCTCTCAACAATGAATTCAACTTATTCAACCATCATTTAAGCTACTTTAACATATAAATAACATCTTCCCAAAAACTTATCAAAATAACACAAATTTAGCAACTTGCCGAATGGATATATGTTCAATGATTCATGAATTTAAACCATGGGTTAACTATACTATGTACTTATCAATTTAATTTCATAATCAATTACAAAAAAAATCACATTACATACCTTTAAATTGAGATAACCATGGCCGAATGCCTTGGCTTCTTCTTCAATATTTTTCTTTCTCAATTTCGGCAATGAAGAAAGAAAGATGAACACCCATTATTTTATCATCTTTTTCTTATTTTACTAATTATTTTTATTTCAAAATAATGCCATTACTTATCATAATACTTAAATAAAACATATATTATCCATCAACCATCATTATGGCCGGTCACTATATTAAAAGTGGTCCATTTGACATGCAAGTCCCCCATGTCAATAGTTCATGCATTATTTGGCACTTCAAAATTTACCTATCACATTTTCAAGTCTTATCACATGAGTCCTATCTTATAAATTTCACATACAAATGACAAAATCAAAGCATGAAACTTTCACACATGCATTTACACATATAATAAACATAGAATATAATGGTTAATTATTTTTATGACTCAGTTTTGTGGTCCCGAAACCACTTTCTGACTAGGGTCAAATTAGGGCTATCACACATATTTAAATCATGAAATCATCAATTATGAAATGATTCCCTATCACATGCATTCAATCAATGAGTTAGTTACGTAACAAAGCATCATGTAATTTATGTAGATGAGCTCATCATTCATCATCTTATTGACATAATCATATTAATCCCATTGAGTTTTTAGGAAATCTCGATGGAATACCCATTATCCGTCAATTCTTACAAATGATCATTTCACATATATGCACTCCCGCGAACCTTACATCTCATGACAGGATTACTAGCCTAGGCTAAATCCCCTATATCATGAACTCATAAGGTGATGTCGAGATTACCAGTCCAGGTCATCCATGATCCTCTCTGTGGCCTCAATCCAATAGTCAGCCATATTAAGGGCAACTCTAGTGATACCTCTAAAAACCTTAGCCCCATTAGACCTGAGCCGTTCCGTCATTGACCTATGGCCCACAGTACCAATATTAGGCCCAGTGTCCCTTTCCAAAATTCATAATATAGCTTGGGACAGTGCATTGCCTCAGCTGCACGATCGTGTGACCTAGTTTCAATTACAGGTGAAGTCGGTGCCTCCCTAGCTTCATTGTTAGGCATATGGACCAATGCCGACGAACCAGCCCGAGCACCTCCACGGCCTCTGCCGTGGCCTCTTGTACCCCTTCCACGAGTACTTCTGGTGCTCATTATCGAATTATGCTTTATCTGTATTAAAGGTTTTATACATCAGCTTTTCAGTTCTAGTGTTTATTAACGGATGTTTTATAAGAAAGAGTATCAATAATTCAGAGTTTTTGTTTTTGCAGATCGTAGTCTTACTACAGTTTTAGGTTACCCTAACAAAGTGTCTCAGTATAGTCCATTGCCTACAGTAGTCTCAATATTTCAATTTAAGCAGACAATAATTTCAGAGAACTTACAAAATAGGCGTTGGAGACTCGGTGTGCCACACATTTAATAAAACATTTTCAAGTATTTCAAATTATTTAAAACAGTTCTTTTTTGAAATTTCCAAGTTTTTAAAAGAAACCCAAATCCACTGTCGAGTTTTATAACCTGGCTCTGATACCACTAAATACAACACCCCAAACCCAGCCTGGACATTATGGCCGAATTTGCGATGTCACATTGAAGTGTGTTTGGAAAGCATCATTCTGTTTGAAAAGTCCATACTATATCAAAACCCTTGTAGTGATCTTTTACAAACTTTTAGGTATCTTTATTGTTCTTAAAAACTCAAGTAGGTTTAGCAAAAGTTAATCATTTTGGGTTGTTATTACACTTTAAAAACAATGTTTGTTGCGAAATCTTTTTGAAATATGTTGTTATAGCGTGGTGTTTTGTAAAATATTTATCTTTTTAAAAACTCGCATCCTACTACTAGAAGATACAAATCAAAATTAGTAAATCCCAAATTACAATAAAAATTTAAAGAGACCTTATTACATAGCAAATATCCAAATTAAATAGCTTAAAGAATAAAAGTTAACATAGTAACAAAAGCAGTTGTGTGGCCTCCATCGAGTCCCTCGCAACACCAACCCGCCTAAGGATTACGTGTACAGGAAAGCAGAAGGGTGAGTTTATAAAAAACTCAGTGTGAAATCCCTTTACATTAACCAGTCAAACCTTAGGCAACAACAGTTTGGGCCTAAGCCCGTTTCAGTGACAGTCCAGTATCAGTTAGGCCCATAGCCTATTACAGTATCAGTATCAGTGTGGGTCTTAGACCAATATAGTAATAGTAACAGTAATGCAATCAGAAATCCTACCCATCCATCCTCTACACTCCACTCTGTCTAGCCCTACACTCCATGTAGGGATAAAATCGACCCACCTATCCCTACACTAAAAAATATAGCACCGGTTGCGGCACTAGGCAGTGATTGCAGCAGAGCTTCCAGCACAGTACAGTTCCTCCAAATATATCAAACCCACCCCTATGCAACATGTTATGTCTTAATATCATACATGTATGCTAGAATGTCATGCTTCAATACAGTCAAACATATCATAGGGGTATATCAGTCATTTTACCTCGTAGGGGTATAACAATCATTTCATCAGTATGGGGTCTAAGTGTACTTACCGACCCAACAGTAGGTCCACAATCGTCTAGGGCAACCCGTGCAACCTTAACAGTCAAACAGTGATAATAGGCCCAAAACCCAAAATACGACCCACACCATATGCTGTGTGGCCCATAAAGCCTAAAAATGGCCTTAGTCGTGTGGACTACACAGCCTGGCCCAATAATCTCCACACATCTATGTGGTTTACCTGTGTGGGTCCCACGAGCAAGGAGGACCCACACGGCCTATTTTGGCCCAATGTGGCTCAAAACGGCCTAAGCCCATGAAATCGCTCATGGTGGCCTCCATGATCAAACACCGACAGTTACGTGTTCAAATTACCACACGATCGAGCGCACACTCGTGTAGGATAAAAAATCACCTATTTTGGCTTTTGCCAATTTACTTGTATAGTAGTGCGATTACACACATGATTGTAAAAATGTGAGAGTATCCCACGAGCCCGAAACCTACATTCAATTAAGATACTCCATAGCTACTGAAAATAGGGTTAGCATCCCCTCTTAATACTTATCCCATGTTTTTCTCTAATACTTGCCTTGATAGAATTTGAGGAAGATCACACCCTTAAATCAATACACGAGACTGCTTCCAAAATCCTTTAGAGAATACCTATATTCCAAATGAATTTATTAACAAACGTAGTACACACACATAATTTGAACTACATGCATAACCACTTACCGAAGGTGTAAAACCGAAACTAAAGAAGAAAAGCAAGCAACCTACTATCCCCAGAAGAATCGTGTAACACCTCAAACCCGGCCTAGACGTTATAACCGGATCTGATGCGCCACATCGAAGCGTTCAAAACATTCCGTATTACTTAGTTGGAAAACTTAGTTGGTGTTGTAAAAGACACTTTTAAAAGTAGGTTAAAGTGAATGGAAGCTGTGCGCCAGGTAGGAAACCAGGAAGAAGAGGAGGTGAGTCCGTCGGACTGCTTAAGTACCAAGCTCCTTTCGGACCCAATCCTAGACATGCACACCGCCATTGCCACACTTTAACATCTCGTATAATTTTGAGAAAACCGTTTGGTTATGTCCATCTTAAGAAAATCATTAAGGTTGAAAACGTTTGCTTAGCGGAAGTCTTACTTGTGTTCGTGTTATTTTGAAATCACTTAACGTTTTTAAAAACGCGTCCTAAAGCTAATCCATTCCGTTAATTATCATAGATCAGTTTTATTATAATAGAATTAAATAATAAAGAAACAACCCAAACCATAAAAATAATTAGCGGCCTTATTACAAAAAAACCCAAAACCATAAATGAAAATATGGAAAATCTAGTTCACTAGAAGAAAATGAATTTGCAGAAAATGTGAGGCCACTCCGAATCCCGCCCAGCTCCAAGTCCACCAACCAGGGCTCTCCTGCAAGGATGGAAGGGAAAAGGGGGTGAGTTTGGGAAAACTCAGTGTATACAGAAACCCATCCAAAGCCCAAATCAGCTCGAGCCCATTGGCCTAAGCCCTATTCAGATAACAGTACACAGTGGACCAAAGCCCTTTTCAGAACACAGTAGCAAGGCCTTAGCCCTTTTTAACATAACAGTGTGGCCCTTAGGCCTAGTACAGTAACATAAGTAACAATAGTAGTAATGCATGCAAGCCCAACTGGGGAGACTACTCAACCCACCAACCGCTACACTGCCCCGTACCAGCCCTACACTCCATGTGGGGAATATCTCAACCCACCCAGCCCTACACTCCACAGTTGCAGCAACGCTGCTCAAATATCAGTAAGTTGAGGCAAAGCCTCCAGTACGTGGATAAACCACTTTCAATACTTCCTCCATCAATTACCCCAATCCCATGCAACAGATATTAATAAAGCATATCATGTACAATACAGTATCAATCAATCATGCAGTTTAGCCAATTTAAACCCTAGGGGTATTTTGGTAATTTTTCCCTTTAGGGGTAATTTCGTACTTACGCAACTACACAAGCTATTTCAGTAATTTTTAGCCATTTTATGCAATTTGGTTCCACCATCTAACTAACATGCTACTTTGCCCATCTCTTACCCATATTGGTCCGTAAGCCCATTGGGCCCAATTTTGGCCCATCGACGCCCTCTTTTTCCGAAGTACGTTAAAACGTCACACGAACTTACTTACCACTTTGCGGTGCTAGATCTAACAATCACTCTATGTCTTGAGAGCATTCGCATACTCACAAGCCTATGAAATGCCAGAATTTCGGCATTTCGGCTTTTGCTGAATTGAACTAAGAAAGGGTGTTCGGTATACACCTGATTCGCGACGACTGCTACTAAGATCTCTTCCGATGTCCTACAATTGATTAGCACAGTTCTTATTTACAAACCATAATCTCTAAACCCACAACCTACTTATCCATGACCGAACCATGTCCCTAAAAGCCTTTGAAACCTTACCTTTTTGCCAAAATCGATAGCTAGCTCCGAATCCGATTGCTCCAATGATTCACGCTTTTGATCCAACGCTTAAGAAGACTCTAATCACCAAAAGAAAACATCAGTTACAATCCCTTAAAGCCTCATGCTCAAATCGACAGCCTCCCTAATTTTTAGGGATTTCGGCTTTTCCTAACATCGTAAAATAAGAACAGATCTGAGATGATAAGTACTTACCTCTTACTCCTACTTGATTTCCACGCAATCCGGTGCAGATTTATCCTTAGAACAATGGTAAAACCCGAATCCAAGGGTTTGAAGAAGTTTCGGCTATAAGCCCCTAAACCAATGGTACTTTAGGCTTTTGGGTGGTAAAAGAGATGACGATATGAGGCTATGACCTTGAAGTAGAATTGCCGTCAGGTATCTAGGAGTAAGAAAAGATAATCGTATATTTAATAAAAATAGAAGAACATAGAAGGACCTGGCTTTGAAGAAATCGGCACAAGTAGTGATCACAGGATTTCGGCTTTTGCGACCTCGGCAAAGGTGCTGATGAATTGCAGGTTTGATGAATGGTTTTGAAGGAGAAAAATATAAAAAAAAGAATAGGGGAGGTGGTAGTTTCGGCTAGAGAGGAAAAGAGAGAAAAGAAAAACCTTAAGGTGTTTAAGCAGAAGAAAACGGCACCACTCAATACCCTAAGTGCCGAAATACTAACCTCAAAAACCCCCTGCCGATTTTTCCCTCTTCAATTCCCAAAATTCGGCCAACTCCTAGCCTCTCTCCTAATCCCTTAAATCTCTCCCCTTATCACTCCTTAATCCAAGCGTTTGGACTGATCCAAACTCTCCTTTAGCAGAATCCACCTGGACTCCAACACTTACCCCTCCAGCACTTAAAAATAAATGCATCTATTTGTCAACACTAGGAATCGATCCCATGCCTTCCCCAATGCTCCACACGCCACTTTTCTAGGAACCTAGTGGCGTCACCCTTGCCACTTTACCAAGGCTCTTTTTGTGATGCAATTTACCCATCACTCCACTTAAGGGCCACTTAGCCAGAACCCCTAACCTTTTAAGTCCAAAATTCAAAAATTCAACCGGGTTTTGGCAAACACATGGGCCTTCTATAAGCCCATTTACTTACTCAAAATATTAATTTCACATCCAAATACAAAATTTTAAAATCTTCACAAAATATTCAAAACCGCGAATAAATCCAAAAATCGGGATGTTACAACTCTACCCTCCTTAAAGAAATTTCGACCTCGAAATTTTACCTTATTAGAACAGTTGAGGGTACTGTTGACGCATAGGCTCCTCAGTCTCCCAAGTAGCTTCTTCCTTGCCATGGTTCCTCCAAAGTACTTTCACTAGTGGAACTGATTTCCTTCTCAACACCTTGACGTCACGATCAAGTATTTGCACAGGCTCCTCTTCGAAAGTTAAATCTGACTGTACCTCGATTTCTGCGACTGGTATGATATGTGTTGGGTCAGATCGATACCTCCTCAACATGGATACATGAAACACGTCGTGGATACGCTGCAGTTCTGGTGGTAACTCTAGCTGATAAGCCACTGGTCCAACCCACTTAACAATTCGGTAAGGTCCAATAAACCGTGGGCTCAACTTACCCTTCTTACCAAATCTCAAAATTTTCTTCCAAGGGGAAACCTTCAAGAAAACCATATCCCCAACAGCGAACTCAATCTCTTTGCGCTTCAGATCCGCATACGACTTCTGTCTATCGGATGCCTCCTTTAACCGATCCCTTATCAGCCTAACCTTGCTTTTAGTGTCTGCCACCAATTCCGGTCCAAGCACTTGTCGTTCACCCAACTCTGTCCAACACGTCGACGTACGACATCTTCGCCCATAAAGCGCTTCATATGGAGCCATCTGAATACTTGCTTGATAGCTGTTATTGTAGGCAAACTCCGCCAATGGCAAGTAGTCCTCCCAACTTCCACGAAATTCAATGATACAACCTCTCAACATATCCTCCAGAATCTGAATAACCCTTTCTGACTGTCCATCTGTCTGTGGGTGAAAAGCGGTGCTAACATCCAATCGTGTACCCAACACTTCCTGCAACTTCCGCCAAAACTGATATGTAAACCTAGGGTCTCGATAAGAAATTATCGACACTGGCACCCCATGCAATCGCACTACCTCCGCCACATATAACTTGGCCAACTTTTGTAGTGAGTAGTCGGTACGAACAGGTATGAAATGAGCAGATTTTTTTAACCTATCCACAACTACCCACACCGAATCTTTCTTGGTGGGTGTCAAAGGTAACCCACTCACAAAGTCCATTGTTACTCTTTCCCACTTCCATAGCGGAATTTTCACAGGTTGCAGTAATCCCGAAGGTAATTGGTGCTCAGCCTTAACCTGCTGGCACGTCAGACATTTCCTAACAAATTCAGTCACTTCTCGTTTTAAACCGGGCCACCAGTACACCTCTCGCAAGTCTCGATATAACTTATTCCCCCCAGGATGCATGGCACAGAGTCCACCATGAGCCTCTTTTAGAATTAACTGCCTCAACTCAGGGTCCTTTGGAATACAAACCCTTCCACGAAAGCACAGAACTCCTTCAGTGTTCAACCCAAAATCCTTGTTCTCACCATTCTTAACTTGCTGGAACCGAAGAGCTAATGAATCGTCCTTCAACTGTTTTTCCTTAATCTGCTCAGTCCAAGTAGGCCTTACTTGCAGTTCTGCCAACAAGCTTCCATCGTTGTACAGACTTAAACGTGCGAATAAGGCTCTCAAGTCAGTAACAACCCTTCGACTCAACGCATCCGCCACCACATTAGCTTTTCCTGGGTGGTACTCTATCGAACGGTCGTAATCCTTAAGCAACTCCACCCATCTACGTTGCCTAAGGTTCAACTCCTTTTGAGTCAACAGATACTTTAGGCTTTTATGATCTGTGTATATGATGCACTTTTCCCCATATAAGTAGTGTCTCCAAATTTTTAACGCAAAGATCACCGCTGCTAGTTCCAAATCATGCGTAGGGTAATTCACCTCATGAGCCTTAAGCTGTCGCGATGCATAAGCGACCACCTTGCCCTCTTGCATCAGTACGCAACCTAACCCCACATGCGACGCATCGCTGTATACAGTAAAGTCCTTCCCAGACACCGGTTGAATCAACACTGGCGCTTCGGTCAATACCTTTTTCAACCGATCAAAAGCTTTTTGTTGTTTCTCGGTCCAGACAAATGGTCTCCTTTCCTTATTAGTTTTGTCAAGGGTGCCGCCATCACCGAGAAACCCTCCACAAACCTTCTGTAGTAACCTGCCAACCCTAGGAAACTCCGAATTTTCGATACTGACCTAAGTGGCTTCCATTCCAGAATCGCTTCAATTTTACGAGGATCCACCTTAATCCCCTCGGCAGAGACCACATGCCCTAGGAAGGTTACCTCCCTCAACCAGAATTCGCACTTGCTGAATTTCGTATAGAGCTCCTCTTCCCTTAACACTTGCAGCACAATACGGAGATGCTCATCATGCTTCGCCTCCGTTTCAGAGTATACCAGGATATCGTCGATAAAGACGAACTACGAACCGATCCAAGTAAGGTTGGAATACTCGATTCATCAGATCCATAAAAGCTGCAGGTGCGTTCGTCAGCCCAAACGGCATGACCACGAACTCATAATGTCCATATCGAGTTCGAAATGCTGTTTTATGAATATCCCCTTCTTTTACCCTTAGCTGATGGTATCCAGAACGAAGATCGATTTTGGAGAATACCGAAGCTCCCCTCAGTTGATCGAATAGATCGTCAATCCTTGGTAGTGGATACTTATTCTTAATCGTCAGTTTGTTCAACTGGCGATAATCGATGCACATGCTCATCGTTCCGTCCTTTTTCTTCACAAACAGGACCGGTGCTCCCCAAGGAGACACACTAGGCATAATGAAGCCTCTATCTAACAACTCTTGAATTTGAGCCTTCAGTTCCACCAACTCTTTCGGTGCCATCCTATAGGGTGCAATAGATACTGGAGCAGTTCCAGGCAACAAATCGATTCCAAACTCAACTTCTCGATTCGAGGGTAATCTCGGAAGCTCTTCCAGAAAAACATCCCAGAATTCCCTAACAGTTCTGATGGTCTCCACAGTCAGATCCTCAGTTTCAGCTTGGCTTACCAAAGCCAGATATGCCTCGCATCCCTTGCGCATCAGCTTCTCAGCCCTCAACGCCGATACTACATTGGATAAGTAATCCCTTCGTTCTCCAATAATCATTACCTCTTCATCATTGACAGTCTTTAACACCATCCTCTTAGCTGCACAATCCAAAGTTGCCTTATGCTTGGTCAACCAATCCATCCCTAGTATCAAATCGAATTCTTCAAACGGTAACTCCATCAAATCCCCACAGAAAACCCCGCCTTGAATCTCCAAAGGCACCTCCTTGAAGAGTTTCTCTACCTTAACCGAATGACTTAAGGGACTTATCACAGACACCCCACATACAGTCTCCTCGGAATGCACACCCTGTACCCCAGAAATGTTATATGCCACATATCGATGGGTTGATCCCACATCAATTAGAGCAGTATAAGGTACACCATATATAAAAAACGTACCAATTATGACATCAGGTGCGTCACCCTCCTCGCGGCGACGAGCAGCATACACCAAAGCTGGCTGACGAGCATCCGCGTTACCAGTACCCCTGCCAGGTGCCCCACGTCCACGGCCATTACCACCACGACCTTGTCCACGACCTCTTGGTAGCGGCGGTCCATCCCTCACAGGTTGAGCCGGTCGCACAGCCCCTTGTTCGACCACCTGAGCCTGAGTGGCCCTCCTAGGACAATCCTTAATCCTATGCTCCTTAGACCCACAACGAAGACAAGCCCCAGAACGCTTCCAGCACTCTCCTTGATGCGTTCTGCCGCAATCCCCACAAGCTTGCGGTCTACCTGTGTTCACCGGAACTGCACGAACCGGTTCCTCCATCCTAGCTCTCTTAACATTTCGATTTGCAGCACCCGCTGGTCCAGCATCCCTCCTGAACCGATTCTGATCCCTATCATGATTCTTCCGTTCGGTTTGTTTCACCTCCTCGGCTATCTTAGCCTTCTCTACCAGTGCTGCGAAATCTCGCTCTCTCTGTGGAGCTATAAGCACCCTTAACTCATATCTAAGACCATCCTCAAAATGAACGCTGCGCTCGTAATCGGTGGAAACGATGCCATTAGGATACCGGCTCAATCGTAGAAACTCTGCCTCATATTCAGCAATGGTCTTATTTCCCTGAGTCAGATTCAAGAACTCCTTTCTGCGTGCATCCACATAGCTAGCTCCAACATATTTTGCCTTAAAGGTCTGTTTGAACAGCTCCCATGTTACCCTCTCAGCTGGGGTACCCTCTCTCACAGTAATCCACCACTGATACGCTTCATCCTGCAGTAACGAAACCGCCCCTTTCAACTTTTGTTCTACTAAACAGTCCAGGTCATCCATGATCCGCTCTGTG
The DNA here is from genome assembly GCF_007990345.1 of Gossypium hirsutum. NCBI lineage: Eukaryota > Viridiplantae > Streptophyta > Magnoliopsida > Malvales > Malvaceae > Gossypium > Gossypium hirsutum. The sequence goes on from NC_053432.1 coordinate 34,960,778, forward strand.
GCTTCCAACCAGTACTCAGCCACATTTGGGGCCACTCCAGATACGCCCCTAAAAATCTCAGCTCCGTTGGCCCGAAGTCGTTCAGAAATGGACCCCCTATTCATGGGCCCGATGTTCACTCCGGCCACCCATTCCAAAACCCTCAACATGGCCTGAGACAAAGCGTCATCCCCTGCGGCCCGATCATACGGCCCATTTTCATTAACCAGTGGTGGACGTGCCTCGCCAGCTGGCATGTGTTCAGATGACGCAGATCCAGCTTGAGTGCTACCTCGGCCTGGACCCCAGCCTCTTCCCCGAGTAGCCCTTGTACTCATAACGATTTATCTGATTACGAATTTTATGACATTAGTTTACTGGTTTCACTGTTTATTACAGAATGTCTTATGAACAGATAGAGTTTTAGAGTTACTCTCGTGCAATCACAATTTAGCTACGGTCCCAGTTTTGTAGCCTTAATACTACCTTATCAATAGCACTATCTCTAAGGCTCAGTACTATCTACAGTATTATTTCCAGTCCAGTTCCATATAAATATTTAAAGCAGAAAAAGAACACTTACAGACTTGGTGCCAGGGATTCAGTATGCCACTTCTTTATCAGTCCATAAAAAAACCTATGTTTTTGTTTATCGAAAATAAAAAGATTTCATTTGAAAACACTTTTATTTTAAAACTATTGATTTAACCTCGTTCAATAGAAAAACTTTGAACATCTTTGAAAAACTTATAGAAAAAACTTTTTTTTAAAGATTTTCGGACCCGATCCACAGCCGAGTTGTTGCAACTAGGCTCTGATACCACTAAATGTAACACCTCAAACCCGGCCTAGACGTTATGACCAGATCTGATGCGCCACATCGAAGCGTTCAAAACATTCCGTATTACTTAGTTGGAAAACTTAGTTGGTGTTGTAAAAGACACTTTTAAAAGTAGGTTAAAGTGAATGGAAGCTGTGCACCAGGTAGGAAACCAGGAAGAAGAGGAGGTGAGTCCGTCGGACTGCTTAAGTACCAAGCTCCCTTCGAACCCAATCCTAGACATGCACACCGCCATTGGCACACTTTAACATCTCGTATAATTTTGAGAAAACCGTTTGGTTATGTCCATATTAAGAAAATCATTAAGGTTGAAAACGTTTGCTTAGAGGAAGTCTTACTTGTGTTCGTGTTATTTTGAAATCACTTAACGTTTTTGAAAACGCGTCCTAAAGCTAATCCATTCCGTTAATTATCATAGATCAATTTTATCATAATAGAATTAAATAATAAAGAAAAAACCCAAACCATAAAAATAATTAGCGGCCTTATTACAAAAAAACCCAAAACCATAAACGAAAATATGGAAAATCTAGTTCACCAGAAGAAAACAATTTGCAGAAAAGGTGTGGCCACCCCGAATCCCGCCCAGCTCCAAGTCCACCAACTAGGGCTCACCTGCACGGATGGAAGGGAAAAGGGGGTGAGTTTGGGAAAACTCAGTGTATACAGAAACCCATCCAAAGTCCAAATCAGCTCGAGCCCATTGGCCTAAGCCCTATTCAGATAACAGTACACAGTGGACCAAAGCCCTTTTCAGAACACAGTAGCAAGGCCTTAGCCCTTTTTAACATAACAGTGTGGCCCTTAGGCCTAGTACAGTAACATAAGTAACAATAGTAGTAATGCATGCAAGCCCAACTGGGGAGACTACTCAACCCACCAACCACTACACTGCCCCGTACCAGCCCTACACTCCATGTGGGGAATATCTCAACCCACCCAGCCCTACACTCCACAGTTGCAGCAACGCTGCTCAAATATCAGTAAGTTGAGGCAAAGCCTCCAGTACGTGGATAAACCACTTTCAATACTTCCTCCATCAATTACCCCAATCACATGCAACAGATATTAATAAAGCATATCATGTACAATACAGTATCAATCAATCATGCAGTTTAGCCAATTTAAACCCTAGGGGTATTTTTGTAATTTTGCCCTTTAGGGGTAATTTCGTACTTACGCAACTACACAAGCTATTTCAGTAATTTTTAGCCGTTTTATGCAATTTGGTTCCACCATCTAACTAACATGCTACTTTGCCCATCTCTTACCCATATTGGTCCGTAAGCCCATTGGGCCCAGTTTTGGCCCATCGAGGCCCTCTTTTTCCGAAGTACGTTAAAACGTCACACGAACTTACTTACCACTTTGCGGTGCTAGATCTAACAATCACACTATGTCTTGAGAGCATTCGCATACTCACAAGCCTATGAAATGCCAGAATTTCGGCATTTCGGCTTTTGCCGAATTGAACTAAGAAAGGGTGTTCGGTGTACACCTGATTCGCGACGACTGCTACTAAGATCTCTTCCGATGTCCTACAATTTATTAGCACAGTTCTTATTTAAAAACCATAATCACTAAGCCCACAACCTACTTATCCATGACTGAACCATGTCCCTAAAAGCCTTTGAAACCTTACCTTTTTGCCAAAATCGATAGCTAGCTCCGAATCCGATTGCTCCAATGATTCACGCTTTTGATCTAACGCTTAAGAAGACTCTAATCACCAAAAGAAAACATCAGTTACAAACCCTTAAAGCCTCATGCTCAAATCGACAGCCTCCCTAATTTTTAGGGATTTCGGCTTTTCCTAACATCGTAAAATAAGAACAGATCTGAGATGATAAGTACTTACCCCTTACTCCTACTTTATTTCCACGCAATCCGGTGCAGATTTATCCTTAGAACAATGGTAAAACCCGAATCCAAGGGTTTGAAGAAGTTTCGGCTATAAGCCCCTAAACCAATGGTACTTTCGGCTTTTGGGTGGTGAAGGAGATGACGATATGAGGCTATGACCTTCAAGTAGAATTGCCGTCAGGTATCTAGGAGTAAGAAAAGATAATCATATATTTAATAAAAATCAAAGAACATAGAAGGACCTGGCTTTGAAGAAATCGGCACAAGTAGTGATCACAGGATTTCGGCTTTTGCGACCTCGGCAAAGGTGCTGATGAATTGCAGGTTTGATGAATGGTTTTGAAGGAGAAAAATATAAAAAAAAAGAATAGGTGAGGTGGTAGTTTCGGCTAGAGAGGAAAAGAGAGAAAAGAAAAACCTTAAGGTGTTTAAGCAGAAGAAAACGGCACCACTCAATACCCTAAGTGCCGAAATACTAACCTCAAAAACCCCCTGCCGATTTTTCCCTCTTCAATTCCCAAAATTCGGCCAACTCCTAGCCTCTCTCCTAATCCCTTAAATCTCTCCCCTTATCACTCCTTAATCCAAGCGTTTGGACTGATCCAAACTCTCCTTTAGCAGAATCCACCTGGACTCCAACACTTACCCCTCCAGCACTTAAAAATAAATGCATCTATTTGTCAACACTGGGAATCGATCCCATGCCTTCCCCAATGCTCCACACGCCACTTTTCTAGGAACCTAGTGGCGTCACCCTTGCCACTTTACCAAGGCTCTTTTTGTGATGCAATTTACCCATCACTCCACTTAAGGGCCACTTAGCCAGAACCCCTAACCTTTTAAGTCCAAAATTCAAAAATTCAACCGGGTTTTGGCCAACACATGGGCCTTCTATAAGCCCATTTACTTACTCAAAATATTAATTTCACATCCAAATACAAAATTTTAAAATCTTCACAAAATATTCAAAACCGCGAATAAATCCGAAAATCAGGATGTTACAAATCGCCCACTACGAAAGAGATAGAGTTAGCACAACCACACCCCTATCGATTGTCGACAGTAAAAAAAAGTGTTAGATGAGTACAGTCAGTATAGCAGAAAGAAAAAGAGTGAGAAAACCGAATAGTAGCACTTACCACTAAAACCGACAGAGAAGAAGAAAAAGAATTCAACACAGAAGAGGATAGATGAAAGAGTGGTATTCAGCCAGACAACCGATTGGGAAAATTAGAGAAAGAGAGGCAATTGATTAATCAAAAAATTGATTGAAAAAAAAAGAGAAAGAGGAAGACGAGAATCGGCCCACAAAGACAGAATGAATTTGAGAAGGAGAGGGAAGTATTCGGCCAACCAAAAGGTGACAAGGGGAAACAATTCAAAAGAATAGAGATAGAAGAACAAAAACTGTAGGAAACAGAATGAAGGTACCCGAATGATCCTCCAGCAGAAATCAACTAACAACAAAAATGCAGAAAAGAACCCGAAAAGCAATTGCCAAAAGCCAAAAAACAAAGGTAAGGAGAGAAGGTAACCAAAATAAGGTGCCAAAACATACCAAAACCGAAATTGATAGTGCCTAGAATCCCTAATCGGTACAGCACTCCTTTTCTCCTAAACTCCCCACAATGTCCTCCCCAATTCCCTCCACAATTCTCTCAACCGACCACTCCTTTATCCACATCCCAAATTTCCTCCTAGAATTTCGGCTACACACTCCTACTCCCCTCAAACACACCAACCGTACAAGCATCAAAGTTCTAGTGATATACAACCATCCACACGGCAACAGAAGCAAAATAAAACACTCCTTGAGCACAGTGGGACTCGAACTCAAGGCCCTTGGTAGCAATATCACGCCACTATCCCCTAGACCAGCAGGCTTTTTATGTCATGTTTTAACCATATCTATTTAAGAAGCCTAATGACTAGAGACAAGGTTTATTCAAGTAAAAACAAAACTTTGTAAAAGCCAAGGCTTGAAGTCAGGACTTCTCCAACATTTCTGAAGACACTTAACCACTGAAGCAATCATAGATTTATGCAACACAACATACAAAATAAATGCTTAGGTTTGGGGCGTTACAATTCAACCGAAACATGATAATTTGGCCATATTACACAACTTAAGACTATTTCATTATGTATATATCATCTTAAACACATCAACATAATCATGCAATTCAATTCAAGCATATTAACATACATTTTTAAGTTACACGAACTTACCTTGAAAACGGTTCGTATTTGAATTTCAACTAATCCGAAAATTTTTCCTTTCCTCAATCTAGTTCCGTGGTTGGTCTTTTAGGATCTATATGGGTGAATTTAACTATTAACCTATCATATTTCATATACATTTGAATCCTATTACATCCTAGGCAAAATTACCATTTTGCCCATATCTTTTTCAAAAACTCAGATTTCGTCCCTAGGCTCGAAAAATGAAATTCATAAAATTTAACCCTCTTTCCAAGCCTATCCAAAATTTATATACTACATAGTACAGAACATACATTTCACAAATTTCATAATTTTTGCATGGGCTTTACCATTTTTTCATTTTAGTCCCTAAATCAATTTTTCATCAAAAATTGCTTTTAAAAAGTTGTTTATCTATGAATAACTTTTCATTTTCTACCATATATTTCTAATTTTCAGCATATTCATCCATGACCCAAATTTCATACCTTGATAACTTTTCAAATAAATCCCCTAAATAGAAAGATTAGGCTATCTCGATTCTAAAAATATAGAAATTACTAAAAACGAGACTTGATTTCATATCTTTTTAAGCTTGAAAAGTTTTCTTCCTCTCTCCTAGGGTTTCATAGAAAAATTGGGAAGATGATATGAAAATAGATTTTTTTTCTTTTTAATTAATTATCATCTATTAATTTATTGATTTCCAATTTAGTCCCTACCCTTTTCTAATTTTTCCATGAAGGAGTCATTAAAATATCTACTAACTACTCTTCAATGGTCTAATTAACATGTAAGGACCTTAAGTTTTAAATTCCATAGCTATTTGATACCTATAGATATTAGAACCAAACTTTTTCATTTTATGTAGTTTAGTCCATTCTCTAATTAAACACACAATCGGTAAAATTTTCGTACCAAAATTTTCATGTGACCTTCCTATCATGATACCAACCATAAAATAAAATATTATTTTTGGCTCAGATTTGTGGTCCTGAAACCATTGTTCCAATCTCATCGAAAATGGGTTGTTACATTAATACTTATCCCAAGCCTAACCAAATTTTACATGTAACATTTACAACACATGTATTTCATAAAAATTCAGAATTTTTCATGAATTTTACAACTTTACAATTTAGTCCTAAAATCATAATTTCATCAAAATTCACTTTACAAAAGTTGTTTATCTATCAACAACCTTTTATTTTCTACCATAAATTCCAAAATTTCAGCATTTACATCCATGGAAAACTTTCTATACTTTGATATCTTTACAAATTAATCCCCGAAATAGATAGATTAAGTTATCCCAATCTCAAAAATATAAAAATTACTAAAACGGGATTTGAATACTTACCTATTTTGTCCAAATAAGTTTTCTCTTTCTTCCATTCTCCATAGCTAGGGTTTCCATGTTTTATTTGGGAAAGATGATGATAAAATGATGATATTTCTTTATTTTATTATTTATCATCGTTATTTTTCATCTTTCCAATTTTGTCCTTTTCTTTAATTAATTTTCCATGGATGAATTATCATCCTTAACAACTAAGCCTTTTTTTAATGGTTTAATTACCATATAAGGATCTCAAATTTTGAATTCCATAGCTATTTAATACTTTTAGCTATTAGAACTCAACTTTTACACTTTGTGCAATTTGGTCCTTATCAAATTAGACATGTAATCAGTAAAATTTCTTTATGAAATTTTTATACGACATTGCTATTGTACTGTACACCATAAAATAATATTAAAATAAATTTCATGGAACTAAAACCATTGCTCCAATTTTACCAAAATCGGGCTATTACAACTCTCCCCCTTAAAAATTTTCATCCTCGAAAATTTTACCAGTAAAGAAATCTTAATATTTCTTTCACTTCACATGCTAGAATTTCAATCAATCTCTCACTATAATTGTCAAGCTGAATTTATATGTCTATCAATGAAATATCATGTGACGGATCTAATCGATACTATCGTAGCATATACACTTAATTAACATTATGAATTATGCCCAGTTCTGGCAATAATGCCAATCGGTATGCAACAAGTCCGATTCTTTTCAATGATCTCATATGACCTAGTAAACCATGGACTTAATTTGCCTTTACAGCCAAACCGAAGAGCTTTCTTCTATGACGAAAATTTCAAGGACATTTTGTTGCTAATTCAAAACTTTATTTCTTTTCATTTAAGATCCACATAAGATCTCTGACGATAAAAAAAACTGCCTAAAAACTATCTTAGATCACTTTTACTCTTTCTTCGAGTTCACGAATTAGATCAATTCCATGTAGTCTTTTTCTCAGTAAGCTCAGTCCAATAACATAGAGTTTTTCATTCATAATCATATAGAGCTTTGTACAGTGCCATTTTTAATATTTGATTGATAGTTGTTGTTGTATACAAGTTCGACTAATGACAATTATTTCTTTTCCAATCGCCTTCAATTTTTAAATACAGCACCAAAATATATTTTCAAGAATCTGAATCACACATTCATATTTACCATCCATCTAAAAATGAAATGCGGTACTAAATTATAATCACTTATCCAGAACTTCTTGTAACTTGTTTCAGAATCGGGATGTGAACTGTGGATCTCAATAAGAACTAATGGAAAATGACATACCATGCAGTTTGGCAATCTCAGAAACATATAATTTAGACAATCTATTAAGAAAGAAATTCATTCATACCAGGATAAAATATGTAGACTTCGTCAAACGATCGATGATCATTCAAATAGCATTTTTTGTTTTTAGAGACAGGGGTAATCCTGATATAAAATTCATAGTAACTTTATCCGATTTCCATTCCAGTATCATCACTGGCTGTAACAATCCTGAAGGTATCAGTACCTGATGTTCAACTTTAACTTGCTGAATATCAATCACTTAAATACAAATTCAGAAAGATCACATTTCATTTCAGGTCACTAGTGCATCTTTTTCGAATCAATGTACATTTTATTATTCTCCAAATGATAGACATAATATTATTATAAGCTTCGTTCAAAAAACTCTGTACAAGCTCTAAATTTTTCAATACACAGGTTTTTCTTTTGAATAATACACAATTATCAAATCGGTCCTGAAATTCTAAATCTGAAGTTCACTCACTCAGTACCAATTTAACTTGCAACTCATTATCACCTTTCTGAGCATTACAAATCTGTTGTAGAAACTTTGGTTTAGCTTTAACCTCAACTAAAATTGAGTCATTATCAGACAATTACAATCGAGTTTTCACTGGTCATAAGACAAACAGAGACTTCCTATTTAGAATATCCACACATACATTTGCTTTTTTCGAATAATAATCAATTACCGAATCCAAATCTTTCAGCAATTTAAGTCATTTACACTATCTCAGATTCAAAACTTTGCAACATTAGACAATTTAAACTTTATTATCAGTACACATATGGCACTTTTCACCAAACCGATAATATCGATAAATTTTTTGTGCAAAAGCAATAGCTGTCAATTTTGAATCATGTATCGGGTAATTCTTTTCATACGATTTTAACTATCTGGAAATATAGGCTATTACCTTGCCTTACTATGTCAAAACGCAGACTAACTCATTCAATAATACATCACTGTAAATCACAAATTCCTTACCCAATTCAAACTGAACCAAAACTAATGTTTCGGTCAGCAGGGCTTTCAACTAATCAAAACTTTACTAACATTCATCAGTCTATTCAAATCTTTCATCTTTTGGTAATAATCATGTCATCACTGTAGCTATTTTAATTATTAACATCGAAGCTTTGAATTATTCTGAAGCCACAATCATCAGATAGATTAAAAATCATAGTGCTATAATAAGACTTACATTTCAACAGTATAGATGGAACAATATCTCAACATCAATAGTATTCTCCAAATAGAAGAAGAAAACCAAAAGTAGTCCCAATAACAATCAGTGCCATGATACAATTTCTATAATCTAAAATTCATATCACTAAACTCCCATGATCGAGTCAGGGTTTATAATGGTAGTAAATGTAATTACCTCTGGCCAATGAATATCTTTCACAGTTAAACCATGTTTGATATATAAGATCAAACCATAAGAATAATAAGAAAATCAAGATAATAAAATCCAAAAATGTAAAGCTATACTGAATTTTCAAGAATACAACCTATATTAAATGGTAATGAGATCAATGATATCCTAGAGAAAGTCCAGAAGAATAATATTGCTCATATGCACTAGAAACAGAGTCAATTGCATATTTGGAATTTAAAACTTAAAATAGTAGAAGTAAAAGATAGTATCATATGAATCTTATCATCAAATCTTCTCTCAAACATAATTGTAATATCCCGAATTAGGGCCTAATCGGAATAGTGGTTTCGTGACCACAAATCTGAGATAGAAATAATTATTTTATAATTATTTTGATGATTATGATATGATTGCATGATTGTGTGAAAATTTCGTGATGAAATTCTATGCCTAAAGTGCTTAAATTGAAAGTAGGGACTAAATTGAATAAGTTGCAAAACTTGCATTATAGAAGTTTTTAGTATGAAATTGCTTTGAAATACTTATTAGGAGGTCTTAAATAGCAATTTTACCAATTTTAAGTTCATGGGAAAAATTAGGACATGGAAGGAATTTTTGAAAGTTTAGTGAGGAGGGGGCATTTTGGTCATTTTGATATTAAATGAAATAAAATGGGAAAAATAACACAAAATAGTCATCTTCCCCATTTAGTTGCTGCCGAAACTTCACTCTCACCATAGGTAGGGTTTCTTCAACTTTCAAGCTTCATAGTAAGTGATTCTAAGCCCTGTTTTTAATGATTTTTACGTTTTTGAGATCCCGGTAGCTCGATTAAGCTTATGTTAACAATTATTCAACCTAGGGTTCATATTTGGAAAAATACCCATAGGTGAAATTTGTGTATTTTGATGTTTTATGACAGCATATGGGGTTTTAAATTATGTTAGACAACTTGTGCTACTCGGTTTTAAGCGAAAACGAGTAAAAGGGCTTAATCGGTAAAAATACCTAATAGTCATAAGTACATGTTAGAGTGAGAATTTAATGTTGCCATAGAAGAGAAAAGTGATCAGCATATAAGAATAAGGAATAAAGTTTAATCCCGAGCCTAGGGGCAAAAATGTAAATATGCAAAAGTTTAGGGGCAAAATTGTAGTTTTTCCAAAATTTGAGTTAAGGATTAATTTGATAATGTGAGTATTAAATGAGCTAAATGTGTTATTTTAGATCAAGAAAGACATGGAATCGACCTCAATCGAGGAAAAGAAAAGATTGTGGACTAAATTGCAAAATCCTTGTATTTTGGTACCAAGGTAAGTTCATGTGTAAATAATATAGCATAATTGTTATTTTTAAGTTATTGATATTAATTATGTGTTATGCTGAATTTCATTATGAAATGTATGCTTTGTGGTTAATTTCAAATAATATGTAAATTATGTGAGCTACTTGTTAAATATAATTGTTACCGAGTATTGATTTCGGCATTCTACGGAAGACGGCAAGGATAAGTGTTCGAGAAAAATCCCGTTTGAACCTTAGGAATAGATTAGGATACAAGTGACATGTCACTAGGATGGTTGAGCATCCGAACTCGTTGAGTTGAGTCCGAGTTCACTTATGGATGCAAATGTCCGAACTCGTTGAGTTGAGTCCGAGTTCATGAGAAGTAACTAGGCATCCGAACTCGTTGAGTTGAGTCCGAGTTCACTTATGGATGCGAACGCCTGAGCTCGTTGAGTTGAGTCCGAGTTCGCTTATGGGCGGGTTACATGATTGCTTGATTGAATATGTGGCACTTATGTGCAATTTATCCGTGTATCCGAATTATATTCCGATGTGTTCAACGGGTAAAGTTCTACTCAATGGAGGAATATTCGAGATGTAAAGAGACGTATTGGTGAGTGATGTGAAATGGATATTTTGGACAGGTATGTATTTAACCCTCGGGTTGAGTATTGATACAACCACTATAAGGTAATAAGATGATCAAATATGATCAGAAAAGTGATATGTGTTTTAGTGATGTATGCTAATGTTGATTGGTATAACGGTTTGTTATGTTACTTATTATTTTTCTTATGAACTTACTAAGCATTTATGCTTACTCCCTCCTTCTTATTCATTGTAGTTTTGGACAAGCCAGCTCAGGAGTCGGGATAGGTCGAAGGCTCAGTCACACTATCCGGAAGACTTTTGGTAAATGGCTTGTAAATTTAAGTATGGCATGTATAGCAATATACCTATTTTGTGTAAATGATCTTATGGTATGGTTCTGAAATGGTTGAGGAAATGCTTGATAATGATAAATTATGAAAATGGTTAGTGTAGATTATGTTTGATGTTGAGGAAAACTATTAAGATATTTAGTGCATAAAAACTCATAAAAAGGATGAAATTTGCCATAAACAGAATACTACAGCAACACTGATGCGAGTTTGAAAATTTACTAAAAATCATAGAAATTGAATTTAGTAATGGACTACATATCAAATTGAAGCTTATTATGTCTAGTTTCACATGAAATAAATGAAACAGGTAAAGGAATTATATGTTAGAAGATATTTTAATTTTAGTGAAACAGGGTCATAGAAGTTTTTGAATCCCCTGTTCCAACTTTAGAAATTCGTCATAAATTATAAAGATATAATTACGTGGTATATTTTATATCCTAAAAATACTTATTGAGTCTAGTTTTAGTAGAAACAAATCTCATAGTCATATGAATTTTGTATAGAGAGAAATGTTGTTCGTAGTAAAAAGAGGTCAGACCAGTCGAGTCCTGAAACAGGGGTAATTTTAACTAATAAACTGTACTAATTGGCCCAACCAAAAATTCTAGAAACAAATTAGTAGATTGGTATATGAGTTTATATTCAGGGAAAATTTACGGATCTTAATTTCTAGTTTCGTAACTCGAGATATGATTTTTCTTGTGACTGTGACGCAAGTAGCTTAAAAGCTGTGAATGTAGAAACAAATAATCCAAAGTTCTAAAAATGTTAAACTAAGCTTAGTAACACCTCATACTCGACTCCGGCGACGGTCTCGGGCGTGGGGGCGTTACATTTAGTGGTATCAGAGCAGGTTTAGTCGGTTCTCGGACTACGTGTTGTATGTACGGATTTTGCTATACATGCCATATGTATAAATTGTGATAGTGTGACGACTTCTGACCTTTTTAAATGATTTTTTTTATAGTAAATGGATCCCGATCCAGCTGTGGCAGATGAAGTAGAGAGTAATGCACCAGCTCCGGCTGAAGGAGCAGCGCCGACTGAAAATCCACCTCCTACTGTTGGTCAGGGAGGAGGAGAAAGGGGTCAGAAAGCCTTTCTCCAAATGATGAGTGCATGGTACACTGAGTTCGTTCGTATGGACCCGAATGTACAACCTCCGTCACCTCCCCCAATTCCTCAACCTGTACCCCCGATGCCTTAAGGAATGGACCTGATGAAATTTCATAGAACTCCAGTTGATAGAATTCGCAAGCAAGGGGCCGAAGAATTTAAAGCAAATATTGATGATGATGCCGAGAGAGCAGAGTTCTGGCTTGAAAATTCAATCCGGGTATTTGACGAATTATCTTGTACACCTGAAGAATGTTTGAAATGCGCTATATCTTTGTTGAGGGATTCAACTTATAATTGGTGGAAGACTTTGATTTCGGTGGTACCGAAAGAGAAAATAACTTGGGAATTCTTTCAAGAAGAGTTTCGGAAGAAATATATTAGTGAAAGATTTATTGATCAGAAGCGTAAAGAATTTCTTGAGCTGAAGCAAGGTAATATGACGGTTACAGAATATGAAAGAGAGTTTGTTCGATTAAGTAAGTATGCCAGAGAGTATGTTCCTACAGAGGCCAAGATGTGCCGACGATTTGAAGACGGGCTCAACGAAGACATCAAGGTATTTATTGGAATTCTTGAATTAAAAGAAATGGTAGTATTGGTTGATCGAGCTTGTAAGGCCGAAGAATTACTTAAAGAAAAGAAAAAGGTAGAGGCTGAGACTAGAAATTGGAAGAAAAGACCGATGAGCGGTTCATTTTCACAGTAACCTGGAAAATCAAGGAATATGAATCCTCGTTCCCAAGCTTCAGCTGGGCAATCATATAGGAATTATAGGAAGCAAAATGTGGGTCCTAAATCCCAGACTACTTCGGCAGCCAGTGTAGGGAACTCGAGATTTGTTAAACCTGAGTGCCAGCGGTGTGGTAGAAATCATTTTGGTCCGTGTAGAGCAAATGAATGTTTTCGATGTGGTTCTCCGGAGCATTTTATTAGAGACTGCCCAGAGAGAGCTGAAAAAGAAAAATTTCAGAATACAAAAGCTAGTGGTGCAGACTCGAGAGGAAGATATTCGAGAAAAGCTGGAAATGAAGCAAGCAGCAAGAATGTAGCCAGAGATTCAGCAGCTAAATCTGAAGTAAAGGCTCCAGCTAAAACTTATGCCATAAAGGCACGTGAAGATGCTTCCTCACCTGACGTGATTACCGGTACATTTTCCCTCTATAATGTTAATGTTATTGCTTTGATTGATCCCGGTTCTACTCATTCATATGTGTGCATGAAATTGGTGTCTAGTATGAATATACCTGTTAAGAACACAGAATTTATGATTAGAGTGTCGAATCCGTTAGGCAAATGTGTGACTGTCGATAAAGTATGTAAGAAATGTCCTTTAATGATTCGGGATCGTTACTTTCCGGCTGACTTGATGTTGTTGTCGTTTGATGAGTTTGATGTTATTTTGGGTATGGATTGGTTGACATTGCATGATGCTAAAATAGATTGCAAAGAAAAGATTATAGAATTAAAGTGTGGAAATGGTGAAACTCTGCGGGTTGAATCAGATAAATCAGAGGCATTGCCTAGTGTGATTTCTTCAATGTCGGCTCAAAGATTTCTGAGAAAGGGTTATGAAGCTTATTTGGCGTATGTAATTAATACAAAAGAAGTTGAAAAGAAAGTTGAATAGTGCCGATTGTGTGTGAATTTGTGGACGTATTTCCAGAAGAATTGTCGGGTTTGCCTCCAATCAGGGAAGTAGAATTTGGTATTGATTTGATACCGGGAATAGCTCCGATTTCAATTGCTCCGTATGGAATGGCACCAGCAGAGTTGAAGGAATTAAAGTCGCGGTTGCAAGAGTTGACTGATAAAGGTTTTTGTGAGACCGAGTTTTTCACCTTGGGGTGCTCCCGTGTTATTTGTGAAAAAGAAGGATGGTTCTATGAGGTTGTGTGTTGATTATCGGCAGTTAAACAAGGTGACAATCAAAAACAAGTATCCGTTGCCAAGAATTGATGATTTGTTTGATCAGCTAAAAGCAGCGACATGGTTTTCAAAGATTGACTTGAGATCTGGGTATTACCAACTGCGGGTAAAAGAGTCGGATGTGCCTAAAACTGCTTTTAGAACAAGGTATGGTCATTATGAATTTTTAGTTATGCCATTCGGATTGACAAATGCTCCTGCTGTGTTTATGGATTTAATGAATCGCATATTTCGGCCATACTTGGACAAATTTGTTGTGGTGTTTATAGATGATATTTTAATTTATTCAAAAGATGAGACAGAGCATGCTGAGCATTTAAGGATAGTTTTGCAAACTTTGAGAAATAAGCAGCTGTATGCTAAGTTTAGTAAAAGTGAATTTTGGCTCCGGGAAGTTGGATTTTTGGGTCATATTGTTTCAGGTGATGGTATACGGGTTGATCCTAGTAAAATTTCAGCCATTGTTGATTGGAAACCACCGAAAAATGTAACTGAAGTTAGAAGTTTCTTGGGGCTAGCTGGGTATTATCGGCGGTTTGTAAATGGATTTTCTATAATTGCTGCTCCAATAACTAGATTACTCCGAAAGGATGTTAAATTTGAATGGACGGAAGAATGTCAACAGAGTTTTGAAGAATTGAAAAAGTTATTAACAGAGGCACCAGTGTTAGTACAGCCCGAATCAGGTAAAGAATTTGTGGTGTATAGTGATGCTTCTCTAAATGGTTTGGGGTGTGTGCTCATGCAAGAAGGAAAAGTGGTGGCATATGCTTCGAGGCAGTTAAACCTCATGAGAGGAATTATCCTACTCACGATTTGGAATTAGCTGCGGTTGTGTTTGCTTTGAAAATTTGGCGACATTATTTGTATGGTGAAAAATGTCGGGTATATACCGACCACAAAAGTCTTAAGTACTTGATGTCACAAAAAGACTTGAATTTGAGACAACGAAGATGGTTGGAGTTGTTGAAAGATTACGAGCTTGTTATTGATTATCATCCGGGAAAAGCGAATGTGGTTGCTGATGCTTTGAGCAGAAAGTTGTTGTTTGCTTTGAGAGTTATGAACACTCAGTTGAAAGTGTCAGATGATGGTTCGATTCTAGCAGAGTTAAGAGCAAAACCAATGTTTTTGCAAGAGATTTCTGAAGCTCAGAAAGATGATCAAGATTTGCAAGCGAAGAGAAAACAGTGTGAAGTTGATACAGAGTCAGATTTCAAAATTGGTTCTGATGGGTGCTTAATGTTTAAAGATCGGATTTGTGTACCGAAGAATGAGTAATTGATTCAAAAGATCCTACAGGAAGCACATAGTGGTTATTTCTTGATTCATCCGGGTAGTACGAAAATGTATAATGACTTGAAGAAAATGTATTGGTGGAATGGAATGAAAAGAGATATATCAGAGTTTGTGTCCAAATGCTTAATTTGTCAACAGGTGAAAGCTGAACACCAAGTGCCTTCGGGATTACTTCAGCCTATAATGGTTCCTGAATGGAAATGGGATCGGATTACTATGGACTTTGTTTCAGGATTGCCATTGACTCCAGGAAAGAAAGATGCCATCTGGGTAATAGTTGACAGATTAACTAAGTCGGCTCATTTTATCCCTGTATGTACGGATTATTCTCTTAACAAGTTGGCTGAACTGTATATTAGAGAAATTGTTAGATTACACGGAATACCATTGTCGATTATTTCAGATAGAGATCCAAGGTTTACCTCGCGGTTTTGGCAAAAGTTGCAAGACGCGTTAGGTACAAAGTTAAATTTCAGTACTGCTTTTCATCCACAAACTGATGAACAATCAGAGAGAGTAATTCAGATTCTTGAAGACATGCTCAGATGTTGTGTATTGGAATTTCAAGGAAGTTGGGAAAGATATTTGCCGTTGGTAGAATTTGCTTACAACAATCGTTATCAGACGAGCTTGAAAATGGCACTTTATGAAGGATTGTATGGTTGTAAGTGTCGAACGCCTTTGTATTGGACTGAACTCAAGGAAAATCAGATTTATGGAGTTGATCTAATAAAAGAAACTGAAGAAAAAGTGAAGGTAATTCGAGATTGTTTGAAAGCTGCTTAAGATAGATAGAAATGTTATGCAGATTTAAAACGAAAGAACATTGAATTTCAAGTTGGTGATAAAGTATTTTTAAAGGTGTCTCCGTGGAAGAAAGTCCTTAGATTTGGACGGAAGGGCAAATTAAGTCCGCGTTTTATTGGGCCGTATGAAGTAATTGAAAAAGTTAGACCGGTAGCATATCGGTTAGCATTACCACCTGAATTGGAGAAGATTCATGATGTGTTTCACGTATCTATGTTACGTCGATATCGTTCGGATCCTTCACATGTAGTTTCACCGACAGAAATTGAACTACAACCAGATATGACCTACGAAGAAGAACCGAATAAGATTTTAGCTCGAGAGGTCAAACAACTAAGGAATAAAAATGTTGCACTTGTGAAGGTGTTGTGGCAAAGGCATGGAGTAGAAGAAGCTACATGGGAATCCGAAGAAACTATGAGAAATCAATACCCACATCTGTTTACAGGTAAGATTTTCGAGGACGAAAATCCTTAAAGGGGGGAGAGTTGTAATATCCCAAATTAGGGCCTAATCGGAATAGTGGTTTCGTGACCACAAATCTGAGATAGAAATAATTATTTTATAATTATTTTGATGATTATGATATGATTGCATGATTGTGTGAAAATTTCGTGATAAAATTCTATGCCTAAAGTGCTTAAATTGAAAGTAGGGACTAAATCGAATAAGTTGCAAAACTTGCATTATACAAGTTTTTAGTATGAAATTGCTTTGAAATATTTATTAGGAGGTCTTAAGTAGCAATTTTACCAATTTTAAGTTCATGGGAAAAATTAGGACATGGAAGGAATTTTTGAAAGTTTAGTGAGGAGGGGGCATTTTGGTCATTTTGATATTAAATGAAATAAAATGGGAAAAATAACACAAAATAGTCATCTTCCCCATTTAGTTGCTGCCGAAACTTCACTCTCACCATAGCTAGGGTTTCTTCAACTTTCAAGCTTCATAGTAAGTGATTCTAAGCCCCGTTTTTAATGATTTTTACGTTTTTGAGATCCCGGTAGCTCCATTAAGCTTATGCTAACAATTATTCAACCTAGGGTTCATATTTGGAAAAATACCCATAGGTTAAATTTGTGTATTTTGATGTTTTATGATATAATATGGGGTTTTAAATTATGTTAGACAACTTGTGCTACTCGGTTTTAAGCGAAAACGAGTAAAAGGGCTTAATCGGTAAAAATACCTAATAGTCATAAGTACATGTTAGAGTGAGAATTTGATGTTTCCATAGAAGAGAAAAGTGATCAGCATATAAGAATAAGGAATAAAGTTTAATCCCGAGCCTAGGGGAAAAATTTAAATATGCAAAAGTTTAGGGGCAAAATTGTAATTTTTCCAAAATTTGAGTTAAGGATTAATTTGATAATGTGAGTATTAAATGAGCCAAATGTGTTATTTTAGATCAAGAAAGACGTGGAATCGACCTCAATCGAGGAAAAGAAAAGATTGTGGACTAAATTGCAAAATCCTTTTATTTTGGTACCAAGGTAAGTTCATGTGTAAATAATATAGCATAATTGTTATTTTTAAGTTATTGATATTAATTATGTGTTATGCTGAATTTCATTATGAAATATATGCTTTGTGGTTAATTTCAAATAATATGTAAATCATGTGAGCTACTTGTTAAATATAATTGTTACCGAGTATTGATTTCGACATTCTACGGAAGACGGCAAGGATAAGTGTTCGAGAAAAATCCCGTTTGAACCTTAGGAATAGATTAGGATACAAGTGGCATGTCACTAGGATGGTTGAGCATCCGAACTCGTTGAGTTGAGTCCGAGTTCACTTATGGATGCGAATGTCCGAACTCGTTGAGTTGAGTCCGAGTTCGTGAGATGTAACTAGGCATCCGAACTCGTTGAGTTGAGTCCGAGTTCACTTATGGATGCGAATGCCTGAGCTCGTTGAGTTGAGTCCGAGTTCGCTTATGGGCGGGTTACTTGATTGCTTGGTTGAATATGTGGCACTTATGTCCAATTTATCCGTGTATCCGAATTATATTCCGATGTGTTCAACGGGTAAAGTTCTACTCAATGGAGGAATATTCGAGATGTAAAGAGACGTATTGGTGAGTGATGTGAAATGGATATTTTGGACAGGTATGTATTTAACCCTCGGGTTGAGTATTGATACAACCACTATAAGGTAATAAGATGATGAAAAATGATCAGAAAAGTGATATGTGTTTTAGTGATGTATGCTAATGTTGATTGGTATAACTGTTTGTTATGTTACTTATTATTTGCTTATGAACTTACTAAGCATTTATGCTTACCCCCTCCTTCTTATTCATTGTAGTTTTGGACAAGCTAGCTCAGGAGTCGGGATAGGTCGAAGGCTCAGTCACACTATCCGGAAGACTTTTGGTAAATGGCTTGTAAATTTAAGTATGGCATGTATAGCAATATACCTATTTTGTGTAAATGATCTTGTGGTATGGTTGTGGAATGGTTGAGGAAATGCTTGATAATGATAAATTATGAAAATGGTTAGTGTAGATTATGTTTGATGTTAAGGAAAACTATTAAGATATTTAGTGCATAAAAACTCATAAAAATGATGAAATTTGCCATAAACAGAATACTGCAGCAACACTGATGCGAGTTTGAAAATTTACTAAAAATCATAGAAATTGAATTTAGTAATGGACTACATATCAAATTGAATCTTATTATGTCTAGTTTCACATGAAATAAATGAAACAGGTAAAGGAATTATATGTTAGAAGTTATTTGAATTTTAGTGAAACAGGGTCATAGCAGTTTTTGAATCCCCTGTTCCAACTTTAGAAATTCATCATAAATTATAAAGATATAATTATGTGGTATATTTTATATCCTCAGAATCCTTATTGAGTCTAGTTTTAGTAGAAACAAATCTCATAGTCATATGAATTTTGTACAGAGAGAAATGTGGTTCGTAGTAAAAAGAGGACAGACCAGTCGAGTCCTGAAATAGGGGTAACTTTAACTATTAAACTGTACTAATTTGCCCAACCAAAAATTCTAGAAAAAATTAGTAGATATTTATATGAGTCTAGATTCAGGTAAAATTTACGGATCTTAATTTCGAGTTTCGTAACTTGAGATATGATTTTTCTTGTGACTGTGAGGCAAGTAGCTTAAAAGCTGTGAATGTAGAAACAAATAATCCAAAGTTCTAAAAATGTTAAACTAAGCTTAGTAACGCCTCATACTCGACTCCGGCGACGGTCTCGGGCGTGGGGGCGTTACAATAATAGTTTAGAAAACTAGGGAAAAATAGAGCAATACTGCTCATGAATCAATCAAACTAACAATAATTCCGTCTAATATCATGATTCACCAACCTTTCTATATGATAAATATCGCATCTGAACATGAACAATTTCATGTGCATTTGAGAATAATAGAACATGTAGAATACCTAGAAGAAATTGCTGTAATATACCCAATTATATCAGCTACATTCAAATATCTTTGCAATTTCATCACTATTCCACTAACTAATAAATTCATCAATAATCTCACATTATTTAGTTCACTAAAAGAGACAATTCAGAAGAAATTTTTAGTTAATCCATTCTGTAGATACCGTACCTGAATAAGTCAATTATTCATGAATAACTTTTTCCTTAACAATGACATTGCATATCCTGAATATTCTTCAGAAAGATCTAATATCTCTTTTAAAACCATCTTTACTTACTAACCCATTCTCAACTCTGACTACATTATTAATCATTTAGCCACTGATGTAACAACTTGTTTTTAGTCAAATCAAAACAATGGTTTTGGGTCCACAAATCCGACGTCAAAATATTTCTTTGTTATTATTCTAATGTTTTTAGCATGATAAAATGATTATGTGAAATTTCATTCAGAAATTTTACTGTTTCAGTGGTCAATTTGATAAAAATGACTAAATCGCGTACAGCGAAAAATTTGAGTTCTATAAGTTAGAAGTATTAATTGGCTATGAAATTAAATGGTGGAGGTCCTTAAGTGGTAATTGGACCATTTATGTGATAGTGGACATTTATGAGAATGGTATTTTTGAAATTAGTTTGATTAATTAAGGTTATATTAGTAAATTAGTAATTTAATTTAAAATAAATAAAATAAAACACAATAATTGTTTGGTATCATCTTCATTAGCCAAAATTAACAAGAAGAAAACATCCATGGAAGCCATTTTAGGGTTCGATCATTGTATTGCTTAATTGGTAAGTGATTTTGACTCGAGTTTTAATGATTTCTATGTTTTTGATATCGTTACAATGATGTCTAGCTAGCCCAGGGACTATTTTGCAAAACTATTAAAGATTTTAAATGATGCCTTTGATGAATACATGTATGTTTTGATGTTTGATGATAGATTATGAATGTTGGTTGTGATTTATACAAGTTTTATTAAGTTATTTTTGGTAAAAATGCAAATTAGGGATTAAATTGTGAAATGTGGAAAATTAGAGGTTGAAATGTGAAATAAATGAAAAGTATGGGCTGCTAGGGCATAATAGTAATTCGGCTAGCATGGATTTATTTTTGATTTCATTAATTTGTGATTTTATGAAATAAGGACTAAATTATAAAGGTGGTGAAACATTAGGGGTAAATGTGTAAATGTGCTAAAATGTGTGTTTTGGATTAATTTGAATAGAGAGATTATTAAATAAGTTAATTTTGAATATATTTAGATCAAGAAAAGTGAAATTCAGATCTAGATTGGGGGACAACTAAAGTTATTGACTAATTGACCTATTTCATTGTTTTCACATCCGATGTAAGTTCGTATGTGATAAATTTGATTATAAGTGTGTTTTAAATGCTTTGATATTATATAAGTTGTGAACATGAGACTTTGAATAAGTTCGACAATGACTCGATGGTAATTCGGTGTTCGAAATCCTGGTTGAACCTTAGGAATAGTTTAGGATACTGGTGACATGTCATTAGGGGATACATTGAGTTAGCTTTAGGCCATGATATGAGCACTTTTGGTGCAAGTTATATCGATTTGGCTTCGGGCCATGAATATTGGCTAATTTGGCTTTAGGCCATGATATCAGTACTTCGGATATAATTTATCTTGAGTTGGCTTCGGGCCATGGTAGAGGTACTTATTGTGCAAGACTCCTAGGTATCTGACTTCTATTCCGAATGGTTCAATGGGTTAATGAATGATATGGTTAAGAATGAGATTGGTACGAGATGGTACAAGTATGTGCATAAACTATGTTAGCCTTGAATCGAAGAAATGGTGAAGAAAGTATATAGTTTTGTGAACGAGAAATTGAAAGGTTTGTTAGTTGATATGGATTCATATACTTATAATCAATTGTTGAATTATGTGTTTATAATTTTATCAAGTTTATTTCATACGAGCTTAATAAGCTTTATAGCTTACATCATTTATTTTTCTATGTTTTATAGTAAATTCAAAGCTAGCTCGGATTTGCAGACTGTCAGAGATTTCCTCACACTATCCTACTAACTATTTTGTACCTTTAAACTTTTGTTTTAAGTATATGGCATGTATAGGGACTTTGGTCATGTTGGTTATGTTTTGGTTATTATTTCAGCCATTTGAATTGGCTTGTAAATGTCTAAGTTTTGGTTTGTATATTTGGCCATATGAGTTGGCACATTTTGGTGAATGTTAGTTATGTTATATGTATACAAATGACTTATGTTGCGTGATTAAGGTTGGAATCATGGTGCTTAATGATAATAGGTGACTTTAGTGTCAATTGGTTGATAATTGGGAAGTTATGTGCTTGTGAATTGGCTAATGATGATGTATGTTTGGAATGGTTTATTTAGTTGATTTGTATATGAAAATTTGGTATGATTTGAATGAGTGAAACATGAGAAAATAAGCACGTTAGTTGTTGATATTGAAATGGAATGTTTTAGAATTGTTTGTGGTTGAATTGGATGTACATTTATGCTATGAATGAGTATCATTGGAGTTGTATAGGTGTGCCTAAGTTTGGGTGGAAAAATGGCTTGGTAAATAGCCTATTTTTGTCCACACGGGCAGAGACACGGGCATGTGTCTCAGCTGTGTGTGACACAAAGATATGTTACACGGCCATGTGTCCCCTGGTGTTGAAATTAAAACCAAGTCAGTATGCTCCACACGGTCTCACACATAGGCGTGTCACTTGGCCACGTGGCATAATTTAGTATACTCTATAGGTTTGGCACGACCTAGCACACGGCCTGACACACGGGCATGCATGAACATTTTTAGGGCACACGGGCTAGCTACATAGGCATGTGTGTTGGCCGTGTGACCTAAGTAAGAGAGTTACATGGGGTCGAACACGGGTTGGGACACAACCATGTACTTCCATTTCGAATGTCCACACAGCCTATGACATGGGCATGTCTGTTGGTTGTGTGAGAGACATGGTCGGGCCACACATGCGTGTCTTCCCTATTTTGACAAAAATTTTCTATGTTTCGTAAAAATTTCTTGAGTTATCAGTTTAGTCCCGAACCACTCCCAAAGCATGTTTAGGGTGCTGTAGGCTCGTTTAAGGGACATTATGATTGGTTATAATTGAATTTCCTTTGAATTGATAATTTGTATTTGAAATGTATGTTCAAATGTGTTGTAAGTCTGGTAATGCTTTGTACCCTATTCTGACGTTGAATACAGGTGAGGGGTATTACATTTATTGGTATCAAAGCTAAGGTTTAGTCAATTCTAGGACTAACATAGCGTGTGTGAGAGTTTAGCTATACATGCCATATATAAACTATGATAGTGTGATGACTCTTGACAAATAAAAATATTTTTCGTATAGTAAATGGATCCCAATCGAGCTATAGTTGATGAGGTTGAAAGTAATGCACCAACTTCCACTTAAGGGGTAGCGTCGTCTGATTCTAGGCTTGTGTCAAGTAGGCAGGGAGGAGATGCTAAAGAAGCCTTCTTCCAAATGGTGAATGAGTGGTTCACTCAATATGTTCGGAATAATCTGGCTGCTCAACAACCTTCACCCCCACCTAATCCCTAATCAGTTCCCGTAACTCCTCAAAGTTTGTAACCTCTACAATTGAATAAGCCACCTGTTGATAGAATTAGAAAGTATGGGGCCGAAGAGTTCAGAGCTACTGTTGGCGATGATCCTGAGAGAGCCAAGTTTTGTTTTGAAAATACGATTCGAGTGTTCAGTGAGCTTTCTTGCACACCGATTAAGTGGTTAAAATGTGTTGTATCACTTCTGAGGGAGACCGCATACCACTGGTGGAATACATTAGTATCAGTGGTGCCGAGAGAGAGAGTTACCTAGGAGTTTTTTCAGACCGAGTTTCGGAAGAAATACTTAAGTCAACGGTTTCTTGATCAAAAGCACAAAGAGTTTTTAGAACTGAAACAAGGCCATATGACCGTAACTGAAAACGAAAGAGAATTTGTACAATTGAGTAAATGTGGTCGAGAGTATGTTTCTACCGAAGAGATCATGTGTAAGCGGTTTGTTAACGGTTTGAATGAAGACATTAAACTTCTGGTCAGGATTTTAGATTTGAATGAATTTTGTTGTATTGGTTGACTGGGCTTGTAAAGCTGAAGACTTTTGTCAAGAAAAGAGGAAAGTTGATTTAGAGGCTAGAGATTTGAGAAAAACACCGATGAATAAACCTTATCATTTTTCATCAAAAAAATCCTGAGATTCGTATATTCGATTGAATGCATCAGTGGGATACCATAATAGAGACTGTGGAAATCAACATGTGAGTCCTAAAGCTCAAAAAACTTTTGCCTTAAGAGTTGGAAGTGTGAGAAATAATAAACCCGAATGTCAACAGCGTGGGAGACGACATTTTGGAGAGTGCTGGAATAAGAGTACTAAAGCTTGTTCCAAATGTGGTTCGCCAGATCATTTTATTCGAGATCGCCTAGAGTTATCTAAAAAAGATAAATTTCAGAATGCAAGATCGAGCAATACGATTATGAGAGGGAGCCACCATGAAATGCAGTGAATGTGTCTAGTGGCAAAGGTGTGACTAAGGATTCAACTATAAGATCCGAGGCTAGAGCGTCAGCCAGAGCTTACTTCGCGCTCGCGAAGATGCGTCATCACCAGATGTTATCACCGGTACATACTCTCTTTATGACACTAATGTGATTACTTTAATTGATCCTGGATTGACACATTCGTATGTTTGTGAGAATTTAGTTTCTAGTAAGAAATTTCCTGTTGAATTTATTGAGTTTGTGATTAACGTATCTAACCCCTTAGGCAAGTATGTTCTAGTTGATAAAGTTTGCAAGAAATGTCCTTTAATGACTCGAGGTTATTGTTTTCCAGCTGACTTGATGCTTTTATCGTTTGATGAGTCTGATGTGATTCTAGGAATAGATTGGTTGACTCTGCATGATGCTGTTGTGTATTGTAGACGAAAGATCATTGAATTGAAATGTCAGAACAGTGAAATTCTTTGAATTTAATCAGATGAGTCAAGTATATTGGCTATAGTGATTTCGTCGATGTCAGCTCAGAGATATGTGAGAAAAGGTTGTGAAGCTTATCCTGCCTATGTTTTAGATGCAAAAGTGTCTGAATTAAAGATTGAATCGGTGTTTGTAGTTTGTGAATATCCGGATGTTTTTCTAGAAGAATTGTTTGGGTTTCCACTGGTTAGAGAGGTTGAGTTTGCTATTGAACTAGTACCGGGAACATCTCAATATCTATAGCTCCATAAAGAATGGCTCCGACAGAATTGAAAGAGTTGAAATCTCAGTTGCAAGAGTTAACAGATAGAGGTTTTGCACGGCCTAGTTTTTCACCCTGGGGTGTGCTAATTTTGCTCGTAAAGAAAAAAAATGGGTCAATCAGAATGTGTATTAACTATGGATAGCTCAATAAAGTTACGATAAAGAACAAAATTGATCCATTTTTTTTAGCTATGTGTATTAACTATGGGCCAATGAGAATGTGTATCCGTTGCCAAGAATAGATGATTTATTTTATCAGTTGAAAGGTGCAACAATGTTTTCGAAGATTAATTTGCGGTTTGGTTATTATCAGTTGCGAGTTAAAGATTCAGATGTGCCAAAAACTGCTTTCAAATGAGGTACAAACATTATGAGTTTCTTGCTATGCCATTTGGTTTAACTAAAGCTCCTGCAGTCTTTATCGGTTTGATGAATCTGATATTTAGACCGTATTTAGACAGATTTTGTAACAGCTCGATTTTGGGGCTAGTCAAAACAGTGGTTTTCGGGCAACAAATTTGACATAGTAAATCTTGTTTTTATTATATCTTCATGGTCTACAGATTCACAGAATAATTTCGTGAAAATTTCGTTCGAAAATTTTGACGTTTGAGCATTCAATTTAGTCAAAAGGACTAAATCGTAAAGTGCAAAAGTTGAGTTCTACATGTTAGAGGTGTCCAATTGATATGAGATTTTAAATTAGAGGTCCTTAGATGGTAATTAGACCATTTGTTAAGTTAGTGGACAAAAAATGGGCATGGAGAGATAAACTTTCAAAGAAAGCCCAAAAAGGGTATTTTGGTAATTTGGTAAATAAAAGAATAAAAAGGGAAAATCAAGTCAAAATTGTGTCCATCTTCTTCCTCCCTTAGCCGAATTTTTCAAGACACCATATCTAGGGTTTCTTCAACTTTCAAGCTTGATAGTAAGTGTATCTTAGCCCCATTTTTAATGCTCTTTATGTTTTTGAAGTCATATTCACCCGATCTTTCCATTTCTACCATTCTTTTGAAGTAGGGTTCTTGTTTAAAAATCTACCCATGTATGACATGCATGTATTTTGATGTTTAATGGTAGAAAATAAAAGTTTGATGTGTAATAAAAAACTTTCACTAGGTGATTTTTCATGAAAATACCTAAAAGGGACCTATTTGTAAAAGTTGTAAAATGTGTAGTAAAAATCTGATTTGATTTAAAATGTGGGCTGATATGAGCATGTGTGTGGGTCGACTAGGCTTAGGTAACAAAGAAATTGAATACATTTCATTTTACGAGCCTAGGGACAAAAATGTAAATACGTCAAAGTTTAGGGGCAAAAATGTAATTTTTCATAGAATGATTTTTTGATTGAATTGAGTAATGTGGTAATTAAATAAGCTAAAATTTCTATTATAGATCAAGATAAAAGAAGTTCAGACCTTGATCGGGGGAAAAACAAGGTTATTGACGATTAGATCTATTTCTACTATTTTTTGTACCGAGGTAAGTTCGTATGTAAATAATGCATTATTATTTATGCTTTAAATGTTTTATTATTGTATGAATTGATCATTGACTCTTCGGAGGAATTCAATAAAGTTGACAAGTGAGAAATATCCCGGTTGAAACTTAGTAATAGTTAGGATACGAATATCATGACATTAGGGTTATTAGAGTTTATGTGTAAGACCATATCTGGGATATGGTATTGGTATGAGATTTCATATAAGACCATAGTCGGGCTATTGGCATCGTTATGAGATCCCATGTAAGATCATATTTGGGATATAGAATTGGTATATTACTATGTGTGTGAGATATCCCAAGTATCCTTAAGTATTCCAAGTGGTTCAACGAGAAGTGTGACGGAAATGTTAATGTTACAAAAGACCATAGTATGTTACAAGTTGGTACAAGTATGTACGTAAAACTTATGCTTATGAGTTCGATATGTGATGGATCCCTTGGTAAGGTTATGTTTGTGCAAGTAAGATGTTAAAGTTTTATATAATATCCATGTCATGATTGGATTGTAAAATTTCCAATGACATTCATGATAATTTACCTCATGTTAAATGTATATGTTATATGTGTTTATGATGCCTATTATTTTCATACGAACTTACTAAGCTTTTACAGCTTACTCCCTTTTCTTTTTCCCTTGTTTTATAGTGTCACCGAGCTAGCTTGGGGATCGAAGATGGTCGGAGATCCATTCACACTATCAAATTATTGTTTTGGGTACTTATGATTCCATTATTTTAACTTATGGCATGTATAAGGACTTGGTCTTTTTGTGATATGTGTCATTATTGATTTGGCCAAATGTGTTGGCTTGTAATGGCAATTGATTCATTTTGTAAATGGCCATTTGGTATTGGCTAATATTGGTTAAGTATATATACATATGATGATAACTTTCATGGATGTGGTTATTGCAAGATTTGTGATGATAAGTATGAGATGTTGTATGTGATAGAAAATAACATGTAATTGATGTGTGGATGTCTTGGTTCTGATTGAATTAGTTATGTGTGTATATGCTTGGATAGGTGTGGTTCGATGATGTGTAGGTTGGTGCAAGTAAGGGTGGCAAAAAGGCTTGGTAAATAGTCTTATTTTGGTCCACACCGGTAGACACACGGGTGTGTGTCTAGGCCGTGTGTGATACACGGCTTGCCCTATGGGTGTGTGATCCGGCCATGTGTCCCCTGTATTGTAAATTTTAGCTTCGAATTGGCCACACGAGCAGAGACATGGTAGTGTGTCTCAGCTGTGTGAAGGAGACGACCCAGGGCATGGGCGTGTGCCAGGGCGTGTGAAGCCTGCACCTATTTTAGGGAAAATTATGAAAATTAAATCACACACACGACTTAGCACACAGGCATGTGCCTCGGCCATGTGGCCCTAATTTTTGATGACATCATAAATAAAGAGTTACATGGGTTAGGGACACAGGAGCGTGTGACCACACGACTTACCTACACGGGCGTGTCCCAAGCCACACGGGCGTGTAACCGTTATTTTTATGAAAAATTTTCTAAGTGTTGGAAAGTTTTCTAAAGTTCTCGGTTTAGTCCCGAAGCACTTCTAATGCATGTTTTGAGCTTCATAGGCTCGTGTAAAGGATGATAAGAATTTTTATGAAAAGCTTTAAATTTGAGTGGAAATTTATGTCACAAATTTGAATATTTGATTCAGTTGAAGTCCGGTAATGCCTCGTACCCTGTTCCAGTGTCAGATACAAGTAAGGGGTGTTACATTTAGTAGTATCAGAGCTACGGTTTAATCGAATCCCGGACTAAAGTAGCATATGTACGAGTCTAGCTATACATGCCATAAATGAACTGTGGTAGTGTGATGACTCCTGACAATTGTAAATTGTGTTTTCGTATAGTAATTGATCCCAATCGAGCTAAGGCTGATGAAGTAAAAAGTAGTGCGCTGGCTCCCACTCAAGGGGCAGCACCGTTTGATAGTAGACCACCTACGGTTAGTCAGGGAGAAGGAGGCAAGGAAGCCTTTCTCAACATGATGAATTAGTGGTATACGAAATTTGTTCGAACAAATATGAATGCCCAACCTCCTCCACCCCTACCCATTCCTCGACTGGTTCTCGTAGTACCACAAGGTATAGACTTTGTAAGAATGAATAAGCCCTCGATTGATAAGATCCGAAAGCATGGGGCTTAAGATTTCCGAGCTAATGTGGATGATGATGCTAAAAGAGCTGAGTTTTGGCTCGAAAACTCCCTCTGAGTATTTGATGAGTTTTCCTGCACACTGGATGACTGGTTAAAGTGTGCTATCTCACTTCTAAGAGATTTTGCATACCATTGGTGGAATACGCTGGTATCGGTGGTGCCAAGAGAAAGGGTTACTTGGGACTTCTTTCAAGAAGAGTTCTAGAAGAAGTATATTAGCCAAAGATTCATCGATCAGAAACGTAAGGAATTTCTTGAGCTGAAATAGGGTCGTATAACCATAACCGAGTATGAGCTAAAGTTTGTCAGATTGAATAAGTATACTCGGGAGTGTGTTTCCACCAAGGCCATTATGTGCAAAAGATTTAAGGATGGATTGAATGAAGATATTCGTGTGTTAGTTGGGATCTTAGAGCTGAAAGACTTTGTAGTATTGGTTGAACGAGCTTATAAGGCTAAAGAATTGGACAAAGAGAAGAGGAAAGCTAATCTTGAAGTTAGAGACTCGAGGAAGAGACTAATGAGTAAGTCATTTCCATCTCAGTCTAAGAAATCGAAAGAGATGTATTCCCGTTTGAATGTTTCAGTAGGATATTGACGTAGAGATCGTGAGAAGCAACATTCAAGATTTAAATCTCAAGTCACCTCAATGGTGAGTGTGGGCAATGTAAGGTCTCATAGACCCGAATGTTAGTAGTGTGGCAGACGTCATCCCGACGAGTGTAGGGTGAATGACCGGACATGTTTCAAGTGTGGCTCTCAAGAGCATTTTATCCGAGATTACCCTGAGATGGTAGAAAAAGAGAAATTTCGAAGTGCAAGGCCTAGTAATATTGCTTCTAGAGGAAGGCCCCCGAGGAATACTGGTAATGGACCTAGTTGTAAGGGTGTGATGAAAGACATAGTTCTAAGATCTGAAGCTTGAGCACCGGCGAGAGCCTATGCCATCTGTGCTTGCGAAGAACCAATGTCTCCTGATGTTATTACTGGTAATTTTTCTCTTTATGATACTGATGTTATTGTATTGATTGATATTAGATCTACTCATTCGTATATTTGTAAGGACTTGGTAAATAATAAGAAATTGCCTGTCGAGTTTACTAAATTTGTGATTAAGATGCCAAATCCTTTAGGCAAGCATGTTTTATTTGACAAAGTATGTAAGAAATGTCCTTTGATGATTAGAGATTACTATTTTCTGGTTGACTTGATGTTATTGCCATTTGATGAGTTTGATGGTATTTTGGGCATGGATTGGCTGACGTTGCATGATGCTATAGTAAATTGTAGATAGAAAGTTATTGAATTAAAATGTGAAAATGGCGAGATTCTTCGGGTTGAATCAAATGAGTCAGATAGATTACCTGTGGTGATTTCTTTAATGTCAGCTTAGAAATGTATGAGAAAAGGTTGTGAAGCTTACCTAGCTTATGTATTAAACATGAAAGAGTCTAAATTGAAAACTGAATTAGTGCCAGTGGTGTGTGAATATTTGGATGTTTTTCTTGAGGAGTTTCCAGGATTGCCTCCAATTAGAAAGTTGAGTTCAACATTGAGTTAGTCCATGGTACTTCACCAATATCTATTGCTCCGTATAGGATGGCTCTGGCTGAATTAAAAGAATTAAAAGCTCACTTACAAGAATTAACAGATAAGGGATTTGTGAGACTGAGCTACTCTCCTTGAGGTGCTTCGATATTATTTGTAAAGAAGAAAGACAAATTTATGAGATTGTGCATTGATTACTGATAGCTCAACAAGGATACCATAAATAATAAGTATCCTTGACTAAGGATAGATGCCAGTTGAGAGGAGCAATCGCGTTTTCAAAGATTGATTTGAGATCCGGCTACTATTAGTTACAAGTTAAAGAGTTAGATGTACCAAAAAATGCTTTTAGAACAAGGTACGGGCACTATGAATTTCTTGTTATGCCATTTCAGTTAACTAATGCCCCTGTTGTTTTCATGGACTTGATGAACTAAATTTTCCAACCTTATTTGGATAAGTTTGTAGTAGTTTTTATTGATGACATACTAATTTATTCTCGTGATGAAACCGAGCATGCCAAGCATTTGAGAACTATTTTACAAACTTTGAGAGACAAACAGTTGTATGCTAAGTTCAGTAAAAGCGTTTTGGCTTAGAGAAGTTGGATTTTTAGGCCATATTGTCTCAGGTGATGGAATTCGGGTCATTCCTAGTAAGATTTGGCAATTATTGTTTGGAAGCCACCGAGAAATATATATAAAGTCAAAAGCTTTTTGGGCTTAGCCGGCTACTACCGGTGATTTGTTAAACGATTTTCAATGATTGCTACTCCTATGACGAGATTGTCACAAAAAGATGTTAAGTTTGAATGGTCTGAAAAGTTTTGAGAAGTTAAAGACGTTATTGACTGAGGCACCGGTTTTAGTACAACCTGAATAGGGAAAAGATTTTGTGATTTATAGCGATGCGTCACTGAATGGGTTAAGATGTGTGTTGATGCAAGAGGGCAAGGTGATAGCCTATGCCTCAAGACAATTGAAGCCGCATGAGAAGAACTACCCGATGCATGATTTGGAATTAGCCGCTATTGTGTTTGCTTTGAAGGTATGGCGACACCATTTGTACGGTGAGAAATGTCATGTTTTTACCGACCATAAGAGTTTAAAGTATTTGATGACTCAGAAGGACTTGAGCTTAAGGCAACGAAGATGGATCGAATTGTTGAAAGATTATGAGGAAGGCCCTATTTACCTTGAGGGCATTGAACATGAGATTGACTTTATCTGATGACGATTCTATTCTAGTCTATTTGAGAGCTAGGCCAATGTTTATTCAGCAAATTTGTGAAGCCCAAAAATGTGATAGTGATTTGCAAGCCAAGAGAGCTCAGATTTTAATGTCGGATTCAACAGTTGTTTGATGTTCTGAGATAGAATTTGTGTGCCAAAAAATGATGAGATTATTCAAAAAATTCTCTATGAAGCTCATAATGGTTGTTTATCTGTGCATCTGGGCAGTACGAAAATGTATAATGATTTGAAGAAATTATATTGGTGGTCAAGCATGAAAAGAGATATCTCCAAGTTTGTTTCGAGATGTTTGAATTTTCAACAAGTGAAAGCCGAACACCAAGTGCCTTCGGGTTTACTTCAACCAGTGATGGTACCCAAGTGGAAATGGGATAGGATTATGATGGATTTCGTAACGGGTTTGCTTTTGACTCCAGAAAAGAAGGATGCCATATGGGTTGTGGTTGATATATTGATGAAATCGGCTCACTTTACACCATTACATACTGATTATTCGCTTGATAAGCTAGCTGAACAGTACCTTACTGAGATTGTGAGATTGCACGGGGTGCTTGTTTCTATTATTTCAAATAGAGATCTGAGGTTTACTTCGAGGTTTTTGAAAAAGTTGCAAGAAGCCTTGGGTATGAAATTGAATTTTAGTACTGCTTTTCATCCACAAATCGACGGTTAATCCGAAAGGGTAATTCAGATACTTGAAGATATGCTCTGATGTTGTGTATTGGAATTCGAAGGTAACTGGGAGAAATACCTACCACTAGTCGAATTTGCCTAT
This sequence comes from Gossypium hirsutum, assembly GCF_007990345.1. Taxonomy (NCBI): domain Eukaryota; kingdom Viridiplantae; phylum Streptophyta; class Magnoliopsida; order Malvales; family Malvaceae; genus Gossypium; species Gossypium hirsutum. The sequence continues at coordinate 34,993,061 of NC_053432.1, forward strand.
AACAATAGTTTTTAGTCGAGTATAAAGATGGTGCCTTATGAGGAATTGTATGGCTGCAAGTGTCGAACACCATTGTTTTGGGCCGAGCTTAGTGAGAAACAGATTCACAGTGTTGATTTGGTTAAGGAAATCGAAGAGAAAGAAAAAGTAATTTGTGATTGCTTGAAAACAGCTTTAGATCGAAAAAAATCGTACACAGATTTGAAAAGAAAAGAGATTGAGTTTCAACTTGGGGATAAAGTGTTCTTGAAAGTATCTCCATGGAAGAAAGTTCACAGATTTGGTCGTAAAGGCAAGTTGAGTCCACGTTTTATTGGGCCGTATGAAGTGATTGAAAGAATCGGGCCAATAGCATATCGGTTAGCTTTACCGACAGAGTTGGAAAAGATTCATAATGTGTTTCATGTGTCAATGTTGCTATGATATCATTTTGATTCTTCACAGGTGATTTCTCCATTAGAGATTAAGATTCAACTGGATTTGATGTATGGTGAGGAATCGATCAAGATCTTAGCTCGGGAAGTGAAACAATTGAGAAATAAAAGTATAGCTCTAGTTAAGGTTTTATGGAAAAGGCACGATGTTAAAAAAGCTAGTGGGAACCTGAGGAGGCTATGAGAAAACAGTACCCAAACCTCTCTTCTAGTAAGATTTTCGGGGATGAAAATCCCTAAAGGGGGGAGAGTTGTAACAGCTTAATTTTGGGGCTAGTCAGAATAGTGGTTTCGGGCTACAAATTTGACATAGTAAATCTTGTTTTATTATGTTTTCATGGTTTACAGTTTCATGGAATGATTTCATGAAAACTTCGTTCGAAAAATTTGACGTTTGAGCACTCAATTTAGTCAAAAGGACTAAATCGTAAAAAGTGCAAAAGTTGAGTTCTACATGTTAGAGGTGTCTAATTGATATGTGATTTTAAATTAGAGGTCCTTCTATGGTAATTAAACCATTTGTTAAGTTAGTGGACAAAAATGGGCATGAAGAGATAAAATTTCAAAGAAAGGTCAAAAGGGCTTTTTGGTCATTTGGTAAATAAAAGAATAAAAAGGGAAAATCAAGTCAAAATTGCATCCATCTTCTTCATTCCTTAGCCAAAATTTTCAAGACACCAAAGCTAGGGTTTCTTCAACTTTCAAGCTTGATAGTAAGTGCATTCTAGCCCCATTTTTAATGCTCTTTAAGTTTTTGAAGTCATATTCACCCGATCTTTCCATTTCTACCATTATTTTGAAGTAGGGTTCATGTTTAAAAATTTACCCATGCATGACATGCATTTACTTTGATGTTTAATGGTAGAAAATGAAAGTTTGTTGTAATAAACAACTTTTACTAGGGATTTTTCTTGAAAATATCTAAAAGGGACCTATTTGTAAAAGTTGTAAAATGTGTAGTAAAAATATGATTTGATGAAAAATGTGGGCTGATATGAGAATGTGTGTGGGTCGGCTAGGATTCGGTAACAAAGAAATTGAATACATTTCATTTTACCAGCCTAGGGATATAAATGTAAATATGTCAAAGTCTAGGGGTAAAAATGTAATTTTTGTAACGCCCCGTACCCGAGACCGTCGCCGGAGTCGAACACGAGGTGTTAATAAACTTAATTCATTACTTAAACAGCTCAAACAATTTATTTTTAAAATTTTCAGTCAAGCTAACAATCTGCATCATAGTTGCTTAAAAATTCATATCTCGAGTTACGAAACTCGAAATCCAATTCTGTAAATTTTCCCTGATACTAGACTCATATATCTATTTACTAATTTTTTTATAGAATTTTTGGTCAAGCAAATTAGTACAGTTTATTAGTTAAAGTCTCCTCTGTTTCAGAGTTTGACTGCCCTGACCTCTGTGTATTACGAATCATATATCTCCCTGTACAGAGTTTCAATGACTATGCCGTTTCTTTCTAACAACACTACACTAAGTAAGGAATCTGTATATATAAATCATGACTTCTAATTATCTTTAAAAGATTTATGGTGAATTTTCAAAGTCAGAACAGGGGATCCAGAAATCGCACTAGCCCTGTTTCACAAAAATTTAAACATCTCATAAAATATAACTCATATACCTGTTTTGATCCATCCATATGAAAATAGACTCATAATTCTTCAAGTCCATATATTATTCATCATCTAATTGTATCTCTACTATTTTTAGTGATTTTTTTCAAACTCACATCACTGCTGCTATCTGAATCTATTTTATGGTAAATTTTACCTATTTCATGGTTTCCATGGATTAGCTAGCAATTTAGCATACATAACACCAAATATGATCATGATTAGCCATTCCAATGGCTAATCATTACCAAGCATTTCCATACCACTCAATAACCATATCATAAGACCATATACACAAAATGATTATAATGCTATACATGCCATACTAAAAATATACAAGCCATTATGCCAAGATGGTATACGGATAGTGTGAGCGTGCCTCCGACCGTTTTCGATTTCCGAGCTGGCTTGTCAACACTACAAGGAATGAAAAGGAGGGAGTAAGCATAAATGCTTAGTAAGTTCACATGCAAATAGCAAGTAACATAACCATATAAGCAAACATAAAACATTATTTGCATAATTATCACCAAGACATTCATATCACATTTTCATTTATCATCTTACCATATAGTTGTTATATCGAGTTTTCAACCCGAGGGTTAAGTACATAAATGTTCAAAGTATCCATTTCACAACACTTACCAATACGTCCCTTTCATCTTGAGTATTCCTCCATTTGAGTAGAACTTTACCCGTTGAACACATCGGAATATAATTCGGATACATGGAAAGTTTGCACATAAGTGCCACATATGTAGCCAAGTTACCATGTAACCCACCCATAAGTGAACTCGGACTCAACTCAACGAGCTCGGGCGTTCGCATCCATAAGTGAACTCGGACTCAACTCAACGAGCTGGGATGCCTAGTTACATCTCTCGAACTCGGACTCAACTCAATGAGTTCGGACATTCGCATCCATAAGTGAACTCGGACTCAACTCAACGAGTTCGGATGCTTAACCATCCCAGTGACATGTCACTTGTATCCTAATCTATTCCTAAGGTTCAAACGGGCCTTTTCCCTCGATCTCACATTTGTCGTCTTCCATGGAATATCGGAACCGATACTCGGTAGCAATTCATATTTATCAAGTAGTAAACATAATTTGCATATTACTCAACATTAACCACAAAGCATAATATTTCACGATAAAAAAATCAGCATATCATATAATTAACATCAATAACTTAAAAATAACAATTATGCTACATTATTTACACATGAACTTACCTCGTATGCGAAAATGGCTACTTTTACCATTTCGTCCACAACTTGGTATTTTCCCCATTTTAGCCCGAATTTTAGTTTTCCTTGCTCTATCATTTAAAATATAGTCTAATTAGGACTCACATTATTCAAATTGACCCAAAATCATATTTTGGAAAAATTACAATTTTACCCCTAAACTTTTGCATATTTACACTTTTGCCCCAAAGCTCGTAAATTAAACTTCAGCCTATTTTCTTATGTTTTATGACATGCTGATCCTTTTTCCCTTCTATGGCAACATCAAATTCTCACTCTAACATGTACTTATGACTATTAGGTATTTTTACCGATTAAGCCCTTTTGCTAGTTTTCGCTTAAAACCGAGTAGCACAAGTTGTCTAACATAATTTAAAACCTCATATTCTATCATAAAACATAAAAATACACAAATTTCACCTATGGGTATTTTTCCAAATATAAACCCTAGGTTAAATTATTGCTAGCATAAGCTTAATTGAGCTACCGGGACTCCAATAACGTAAAGAACTTGAAAAATGGGGCTAGAATGGACTTACAATCGAGCTTGGAAGCTTGAAAAACACTAGACATGGTTTCTCCTTGCTATATTCGGCCATGGGGTTGAAGATGAGCAAAATTGGCTTTTAATTTTGTATTTTAATTCATTTTACCCCTAAATGACCAAAATGCCCTTACTACTAAACTTTCCAAAAATTCCATCCATGTCCAATTTTTGTCCATAGACTTAGAAATTGGTAAAATTTCTATTTAAGACCCCCTAATTAATATTTCAAAACAATTTCATACTAGAAACTTCTAGAATGCAAGTTTTACAAATTATTCGATTTAGTCCCTAATTTCAATTTAAGCACTTTATGCATAAAATTTCTTCACGAAATTTTCACACAATCATGTAATCATGTCATAGACCTAAAAATAATCATAAAATAATTATTTCTATCTCGGATTTTGTGGTCACGAAACCACTATTCTGACTAGGCCTAAAATCAGGATATTACAATTTTTCCATAGTATGATTTTTGGGCTAAATTGAGTAATACGATAATTAAATAAGCTAAATTTGCTATTATATATCAAGATAAATGAAGTTCGGACCTTGATCAGGGGAAAAACCTGGTTATTAACGATTAGATCCATTTCTACTATTTTTTGTACCGAGGTAAGTTTGTATATAAATAAAACATTATTATTTATGCTTTAAATGCTTTATTGTTGTATGAATTGTTGATTGACTCTTCGAAGGAATTCAATAAAGATAACAAGTAAGAAATATCCCGGTTGAACCTTAGGAATAGTTAGGATATGAATGTCATGACATTAGGGTTATTAGAGTTTACGTGTAAGACCATATTTGGGATATGGCATCGGTATGAGATTTCGTGTAAGACCATACCTGGGCTTTTGGCATCAATATGAGATCCCATGTAAGACCATATCTAGGATATGGGATTGGTATATTACTATGTGTGTGAGATCCTAAGTATCCTTAAGTATTCCAAGTGGTTCAACGAGAAACGCGATGAAAATGTTAATGTTATGAAAGACCATAGTATGTTGCAAGTTGGTACAGGTATGTACATAAAACTTATGCTTGATGAGTTCGTTATGTGATGAATCCCTAGGTAAGGTTCTGTTTGTGCAAGTATGATGTTAAAGTTTTATATAATATCCATGTCATGATTGGATTGTAAAATTTGCAATGACATTTATGATAATTTACCTCATGTTAAATGTATATGTTATAATGTGTTTATGATGCCTTTTATTTTCATAGGAACTTACTAAGCTTTTAAAGCTTACTCCCCTTTCTTTTTCCCTTATTTTATAGTGTCACCAAGCTAGCTTGGAGATCAAAGACGATCGGAGATCCATTCACACTATCAAATTATCATTTTGGGTGCTTATAATTCCATTATTTTAACTTATGGGTATAGGGACTTGGTCTTTTTGTGATATGTGTCATTATTGATTTGGCCAAATGTGTTGGCTTGTAATGGTAATTGATTCATTTTGTGAATGGCCATTTGGTATTAGCTAACATTGGTTAAGTATATATACATATGATGATGCCTTTCATGGATGTGGTTATTGCATGATTTCTGATGATAAGTATGAGATGTTGTATGTGATAGAAAATAGCATGCAATTGATGTGTGGATGTCTTGGTTGTGGCTGAACTGGTTATGTGTGTATATGCTTGGATTGGTGAGGTTTGATGTTGTGTAGGTTGTTGCAAGTAAGGGTGGTAAAAAGGCTTGATAAATAGTCTTATTTTGGTTCACACGGGTAGACACACGGGCGTGTGTCTAGGCCATGTGTGACACACGGCTTGCCCTACGGGTGTGTAATCTGGTCATGTGTCCCCTGTATTGTAAATTTTAGCTTCAAATTGGCCACACAGGCAGAGACATAGTAGTGTGTCTTAGCCGTGTGAAGGACACGGCCCAGGGACATGGGAGTGTGCCCAGGACATGTAAAGTCTGTAGGGAAAATTATGATAATTAATTCGCCCACACAGCCTAGCACACGGGCATGTTTCTTGGCCGTGTGACTTTAATTTGTTGATGACTATAACACCCCTTACCCGTATCCGTCATAGAACAGGGTACGAGGTATTAACAAATTATAGCATATACTATTAAATAAAACCCAACAAAAATATGGCGTGCAATTTGATCATGAATCATTATAACATATGCCATTAACAATACAAACCAATTTCAAAGGCTCCGTACAAAATGATTAGTTTGTTACTATAAGTAGTATTTTAAACCTAGACAATTATGACACGTAACAAAATAACTAAGTCTGCTATACATGCCATATTTCAAAATGTTGAGTTCAGATACCAAGAGTATTGAAAGTGCGGGCGGATCTTCAACGATCTCTAACTCCTGTGCTAGCTGGATGACACTATAAGACAAAGGAGAGAAAAGAAAGTAAGCTTATAGCTTAGTAAGTAAGTATATAAATAACAGATAAGGAATCTAATATGTTTACAACATAACTCAATTATATCATATTTTTAATTTTTATACTATTTACTCCGGTTTGATCAAGCTGTCCCTCCTGCGTCATGATCACTAAATAAATCATAAATCGAGTTATAAAACTCGAAATTCAAATCTGTAAAATTTCACTGAATCTAGACTCACAAAAATTCTTACTAATTTTTTTCTAGAATTTTTGGTTTAGCCAATTAGTACAGTTTATTAGTTAAAGTTTCCCCTGTTACACAGCTCAACTGATCTGACCTCTGTTCACTACGAATTAAATTTCTCTCAGTACACAATTAAAATAATCATGAAACCTATTTTATTTAAAACGAGACTCAATAAGGAATTTATGCATATAAACTATATTTCTTAATTTGTTTTGTACAATTTTTAATGATTTTTCAAATTTGGAATAGGGGATCACATAGTCATTCTGAGCAAGCCACACACAATTGTAAATATCTCAAAATATAGAATTCCTTTGCTTTCTGTGTTTCTTTTATATAAAAATAGACTCATTTATATTTAATTTCACATCTCATTCAACCTCTAATTAAATTCATTCTATTTTTGGTGATTTTTAAAAATCACGTCACTGATACTGTCCAAAACAGTTTTAATGCTAATTTCACTCTTTCACACATTCTTTGTACTAACCTCATTTTAACTTATATATATATATCACAAATTATTTTCACTACATTTCATACATCACAAGTATAGGCCCATGACTACAATGTCACCACAAAGCGATCCCGTTGAACAATTCGGATTAATCCTCGATACTTGATGGTTTCAGCACACAGCCCCACCATCATATTTCATTTAATTCGGCTCTCTTGTACACATGGTGAACACTTAGTACCACTCATGTGACCTAGCCGATTTGTCTCGTAGCTCTCTTGTCTACATGGTGTCCTTCAGTTGGAATCACGCATGCGACCTAGCTACATTTATCTCTTAAGTAGCTCTCTTGTCTACATGGGATACATCCCGTATCACACATGTGACCTAGCTACTACATAGTATCTCGTAGCTTTCTTGTACACATGATGTGCACTCGGCACCCTCTATTTTATTCGATCTTTCCGAATGTTCAACCGGGATCTCTATCTCTATTACTTATTTCCATTCTTCCAATAGTCGATTTATACTTCAACATCATCTAATATATATAATAGGCTGAAATATAAGAATGTAAATGAAATTAATGTATTATTTACATACAAACTTACCTCGGTGCAAAATATGGGAATTTTGCAATTTAGTCCAAAACTTTCTCCTTCCCTCGTTCGAGGTCGATTCCACACTTTTCTTGATCTATAACAACATATTTAGTTCATTTAACACTCGAAATATTTATTTTAATCCAAAAAATACTTTATACAAAAATTACATTTTTGCCCCCTAACTTTTACAAAATTATGATTTTGCCCCAAGGCTTGGAAATTTAATTTCAGCCCTTATTCTTATGTTTAATGACCTACTGATCATTTTTCTCTTCTATGGCAACATCAAATTCTCACTCTAACACATAGTTATGAACAATAGGTATTTTTATCGATTATGCCGTTTTGCTCATTTTCGTTAAAAATCGCTTAGAAAAGATCGTTCTCCTAACTTCAAACATTCATATTCTACCATCAAACAACACAATACATGCCTATCATTCATGGGTAAATTTTTAAACATACACCCTAACTCGAAATAATGGTAGAAATAAGTAAACCGAGCTACGAGGATTTCAAAAATGTGAAGAACATTAAAAACGGGGCTTGAAATCACTTACTATGAAGCTTGAAAATTGAAGAAACCCTAACTATGGAGGAGAGAAAATTTTGGCAGCAACTAGTGAAGATGATGACCAATTTTGTGTTATTTTTCCCATTTTATTTCATTTAATATACAAATGACCAAAATGCCCTTACTACTAAACCTTCCAAAAATTCCCTCCATGTCCAACTTTTGTCCATAACTTAGGAATGGGTCAAATTGCTATTTAAGACCTCCTAGTTAATATCCCAAAGCAATTTCATACTAAAAACTTCTAAAACACGAGTTTTACAATTTATTTGGTTTAGTCCCTAATCTCAACTTAAGCGCTCAATGCATAGAATTTCATCACGAAATTTTCACGAAATCATGAAATCATATCATAAACCCCAAAATAATTATAAAACAATTATTTCTATCTCAGATTTGTGGTCACGAAACCACTATTCCGATTAGGCCCTAATTCGGGTTGTCATAATTCTCCCCCCTTTAGAGATTTTCGTCCTTGAAAATCTTACCGGTAAAGAGGTTTGGGTATTGTTTCCTCATAGCTTCCTCAGGTTCCCACGTAGCCTCTTCTATCCCATGTCTGTGCCACAATACTTTCACTAAGGGTATACTTTTATTTCTTAACTGTTTAATTTCTCGAGCCAAAATCTTTATTGGTTCCTCCTCATAGGTCATATCCGGTCGAATCTCAATTTCTCTTGGAGAAATCACATGTGAAGGATCAGAACGATAACGTCGCAACATTGATACATGAAACACGTTATGAATTCTTTCTAACTCTGCCGGTAAGGCCAACCGATATGCCACTGGTCCAATCCTCTCAGTAATCTCGTACGGCCTAATAAAATGCGGACTCAACTTGCCTTTTCGGCTAAATCTCAGAATCTTTTTCCATGGTGACACCTTCAAGAACACTTTATCACCCACCTGAAATTCAATCTCTTTTCTTTTTAAATCTGCATATGACTTTTGTTGATCTGAAGTAGCTTTCAAGCAATCCTGGATTACTTTTATTTTCTCTTCGGCTTCTTTAACTAGATCAACTCCGTGAATCTGTTTCTCACTAAGTTCGGTCCAATATAAAAGAGTCCGACACTTACGACCATACAAGGCTTCGTACGGTGCCATTTGTATACTTGACTGATAACTGTTATTGTAGGCAAATTCAATCAAATATAGATATTTCTCCCAACTACCTCCAAATTCTAAAACACAGCATCTAAGCATATCCTCGAGTACCTGGATTACTCTTTCCGACTGACCACCTGTTTGTGGATGAAACGCGGTGTAACATCCTGATTTTCGGATTTATTCACGGTTTTCAATATTTTATAAAGATTTTAAAATTTTGTATTTGGATGTGGAATTAATATTTTGAGTAGGTAAATGGGCTTATAGAAGGCCCATGTGTTGGCCAAAACCCGGTTGAATTTTTGAATTTTTGGACTTAGGAATTAGGGGTTCTGGCTAGATGGCCCTTGTATAGAAATATGGGCAATTGCATCACAAAAAGAGCCTTAGTAAAGTGGCAAGGGTGAAGCCACTAGGCTCCTAAAAAGGTGGCATGTGGAGCATTGGGGAAGGCATGGGATCGATTCCCAGTGTTGACAAATAGATGCATTTATTTTTAAGTGCTAGAGGGGTAAGTGTTGGAGTCCAGGTGGATTCTGCTAGAGGAGAGTTTGAATCAGTCTAAACGCTTGGATTAAGGAGAGATAAGAGGAGAGATTTAAGGGATTAGGAGAGAGGCTAAGAGTTGGCCAAATTTTGGGAATTTAAGAGGGAAAAATCGGCAGGGGGTTTTGAGGTTAGTATTTCGGCACCTAGGGTATTGAGTGGTGCCGTTCTCTTCTGCTAAGACATCACAAGGTTTTCTTTTCTCTCTTTTTCCTCTCTAGCCGAAACTACCACTTCCCCTATTCTTCTTTTTCTATTTTTCTTCTTCAAAACCATTCATCAATTCTGCTGTTCATGAATACTTTTGCCGAATCCATAAAAGCCGAAATCCTATGATCACTGCTTGTGCCGATTTCTTCAAAGCCAGGTCCTTCTATGTTCTTTGTTTTTATTAAATCTGCGATTATCTTTTCTTAATCCTAGATACCTGGCGGCAATTCTACTTCAAGGTCATAGTCTCACATCGTCATCCCCTTCACCACCCAAAAGCCGAAAGTACCATAGATTTGGGGGCTTATAGCCGAAACTTCAAAACTCTGGGAGTCGAGTTCTACCGTCGTTTGAAAGATAAATCTGCACCAGATTGCGTGGAGATAAACAAGGAGTAAGGGGTAAGTGTTCATCATCTCAGATCTGGTCATATTTTACAAAGTTAGGAAAAGCCAAAGTCCCTAAAATCTAGGGAGGCTGTCGATTTGGGCATGTGGCTCTAAGGGTTTTTAACTGACATTTTTTGTCAATGATTAGTGTCTTCTTAAGTGTTGGATTGAAGGCGTGGGTTGTTGGAGCAATCGGATTCGGAGCTAGCTATCGATTTTGGCAAAAATGTAAGGTTTCAAAGGCTTTTAGGGACATAGTTCGGTCATGGATAAGTAGGTTGTGGGTTTAGTGATTATGGTTTGTAAATAAGAACTGTGCTAATCAATTGTAGGACATCAGAAGAGATCTCAGTAGCAGTCGTCGCGAATGAGGTGTGTACCGAACACCCTTCCTTAGTTCAATTCGGCAAAAGCCGAAATGCCGAAATTTCGACATTTCATAGGCTTGTGAGTATGCGAATGCTCTCAAGACATAGAGTAATTGTTAGATCTAGCACCGCAAAGTGGTAAGTAAGTTCGTGTGACATTTTAGCGTACTTCGGAAAAAGGGGCCAGATGGGCCAAAATTGGGCCCAATGGGCTTACGGACCAATATGGGTAAGATATGGGCAAATTAGCCTGTTAGTTAGATGGTGGAACCAAATTGCATAAAATTGCTAAAAATTACTGAAGTAGCTTGTGTAGTTGCATAAGTTACGAAACTACCCCTAAAGAGCATAATTACCGAAATACCTCTAGGGTTTAAATTGGCTAAACTATATGACTGATTGATACTGTATTTTGCATGATATGCTTTTATTAATATCTGTTGCATGGGATTGGGGTATTGATGGAGCAAGTATTGAAAGTGGTTTATCCACGTACTGGAGGCTTTGCCTCAACTCACTGATATTTGAGCAGCGTTGCTGCAACTGTGGAGTGTAGGGCTGGGTGGGTTGAGCTATTCCCCACATGGAGTGTAGGGCTGGTACGGGGCAGTGTAGCGGTTGGTGGGTTGAGTAGTCTCCCCAGATGGGTTTGCATGCATTACTACTATTGTTACTTATGTTACTGTACTGGGCCTATGGGCCACACTGTTATGTTAAAAAGGGGCTAAGGCCTTGCTACTGTATTCTGTTATCTGAATAGGGCTTAGGCCTAATGGGCTCGAGCTGATTTGGGCTTTGGATGGGTTTCTGTATGCACTGAGTTTCCCAAACTCACCCCTTCCTCTTCCATCCTTGCAGGTGAGCCTAGTTGGTGGACTTGGAGCTGGGCGGGATTCGGAGTGGCCACACGTTTTCTGCAAATTTGTTTTCTTCTAGTGAACTGGATTTTCCATATTTTTCGTTTATGGTTTTGGGTTTTTTTTGTAATAAGGCCGCTAATTATTTTATGGTTTGGGTTGTTTCTTTATTATTTAATTCTACTATGATAAAACTGGACTATGATAACTAACGAAATGGATTAGCTCTAAGACGCGTTTTCAAAAACATTAAGTGATTTCAAAATAACACGAATACGAGTAAGACTTTCGCTAAGCAAACGTTTTCATCCTTAATCACTTTCTTAATATGGACATAACCAAACGGTTTTCTCAAAATTATACGAGATGTTAGAGTGTGGCAATGGCGGTGTGCATGTCTAGGATTGGATCCGAACGGAGCTTGGTACTTAAGCAGTCCGACGGACTCACCTCCTCTTCTTCCTGGTTTTCTACCTGGTGCACAGCTTCCGTTCACTTTAACCTACTTTTAAAAGTGTCTTTTACAACACCAACTAAGTTTTTCCAAACTAAGTAATACGGAATGTTTTGAACGCTTCGATGTGGCGCATCAGATCCGGTCATAACGTCTAGGCTGGGTTTGGGGTGTTACATTTAGTGGTATCAGAGCCTGGTTGCAACAACTCGGTTGTGGATCGGGTCCGAAAATCTTTAAAAAAAGTTTTTTTCTATAAGTTTTTCAAAGATGTCAAAGTTTTTCTATTGAACGAGGTTAAATCAATAGTTTTAAAATAAAAGTGTTTTCAAATGAAATCTTTTTATTTTCGGTAAACAAAAACATGGGTTTTTTATGGACTGATAAAGAAGTGGCACACTGAATCCCCGGCACCAAGTCTGTAAGTGTTCTTTTTCTGCTATAAATATTTATATGGAACTGGACTGGAAATAATACTGTAGATAGTACTGAGCCTTAGAGATAGTGCTATTGATAATGTAGTATTAGGGCTACAAAACTAGGACCGTAGCTAAATTGTGATTGCGCGAAAATAACTCTGAAACTCTATCTGTTCATAAGACATTTTGTAATAAACAGTGAAACCAGTAAACTAATGTCATAAAATTCGTAATCAGATAAATCGTTATGAGTACAAGGGCTACTCGAGGAAGATGTCGTGGTCGAGGCCGAGGTAGCACTCAAGCTGGATCTGTGTCATCGGAACACATGCCAGCTGGCGAGGTACGTCCACCACCGGTTAATGAAAATGGGCCGTATGACCGGGCCGCAGGGGATGACGCTCTGTCTCAGGCCATGTTGAGGGTTTTGGAAAGGGCGGCCGGAGCTAACATCCGGCCCATGAATAGGGGGTCCATTTCTGAAAGACTTCGGGCCAACGGAGCTGAGATTTTTAGGGGTGTATCTGGAGTGGCCCCAAATGTGGCTGGGTACTGGTTGGAAGCCACAGAGCGGATCATGGATGACCTGGACTGCTCAGTAGAATAGAAATTGAAAGGGGCAGTGTCGTTGCTGTGGGATGAAGCGTATCAGTGGTGGATTACTGTGAAAGAGGGTACCCCAGCTGAGAGGGTAATATGGGAGCTGTTTAAAATAGACCTTTAAGGCAAAATATGTTGGAGCTAGCTATGTGGATGCACGTAGAAAGGAGTTCTTGAATCTGACTCCGGGAAATAAGACCATTGCTGAATATGAGGTGGAGTTTCTACGATTGAGTCGGTATGCTAAGTTGAGTTTGGAATCGATTTGTTGCCTGGAACAGCTCCAGTATCTATTGCACCCTATAGGATGGCACCGAAGGAGTTAGTGGAACTAAAGGCTCAAATTCAAGAGTTGTTAGATAGAGGCTTCATTAGGTCTAGTGTGTCTCCTTGGGGAGCACCGGTCCTATTTGTGAAGAAAAAGGACGGAACGATGCGCATGTGCATCGATTATCGCCAGTTGAACAAACTGATGATTAAGAATAAGTATCCACTACCAAGGATTGACGATCTGTTCGATCAACTGAGGGGAGCTTCGGTGTTCTCCAAAATCGATCTTCGTTCTGGATACCATCAGCTAAGGGTAAAAGAAGGGGATATTCATAAAACAGCATTTCGAACTCAATATGGACATTATGAGTTTGTGGTCATGCCGTTTGGGCTGACGAACGCACCTGCAGCTTTTATGGATCTGATGAATCGAATATTCCAACCTTACTTGGATCGGTTCGTAGTCGTCTTTATCGACGATATCCTGGTATACTCTGAAACGGAGGCGAAGCACGATGAGCATCTCCGTATTGTGCTGCAAGTGTTAAGGGAAAATGAGCTCTATGCAAAATTCAGCAAGTGTGAATTCTGGTTGAAGGAGGTAACCTTCCTAGGGCATGTGGTCTCTGCCGAGGGGATTAAGGTGGATCCTCATAAAATTGAAGCGATTCTGGAATGGAAGCCACCTAAGTCAGTATCGAAAATTCAGAGTTTCCTAGGGTTGGCAGGTTACTATAGAAGGTTTGTGGAAGGTTTCTCGGTGATGGCGGCACCCTTGACAAAACTCATAAGGAAAGGAGTACCATTTGTCTGGATTGAGATACAGCAAAAAGCTTTTGATCGGTTGAAAAAGGTATTGACCGAAGCGCCAGTGTTGATTCAACCGGTGTCTGGGAAGGACTTTACTGTATACAGCGATGCGTCGCATATGGGGTTAGGTTGTGTACTGATGCAAGAGGGCAAGGTGGTCGCTTATGCATCTCGACAGCTTAAGGCTCATGAGGTGAATTACCCTACGCACGATTTGGAGCTAGCAGCGGTGATTTTTGCATTAAAAATTTGGAGACACTACTTATATGGGGAGAAGTGCATTATATATACAGATCATAAGAGCCTAAAGTATTTGCTGACTCAGAAGGAGTTGAACCTTAGGCAACGAAGATGGGTGGAATTGCTTAAAGACTATGACCGTTCGATAGAGTACCACCCAGGAAAAGCTAATGTGGTGGCGGATGCGTTGAGTCGAAGGGTTGTTACTGACTTGAGAGCCTTATTTGCACGTTTAAGTCTGTACGACGATGGAAGCTTGTTGGCAGAACTGCAAGTAAGGCCTACTTGGACTGAGCAGGTTAGGGAAAAATAGTTGAAGGACGATTCATTAGCTCTTCGGTTCCAGCAAGTTAAGAATGGTGAGAATGAGGATTTTGGGTTGAACACTGAGGGAGTTCTGTGCTTTCGTGGAAGGGTTTGTATTCCGAAGGACCCTGAATTGAGGCAGTTAATTCTGAAAGAGGCTCATGGTGGACTCTGTGCCATGCATCCTTGACAGAATAAGTTATATCGAGACTTACGAGAGATGTACTGGTGGCCCGGATTAAAACGAGAGGTGACTGAATTTGTTGGGAAATGTTTGACGTGCCAGCAGGTTAAGGCTGAGCACCAATTGCCTTCGAGATTATTGCAACCTGTGAAAATTCCGTTATGGAAGTGGGAAAGAGTAACAATGGACTTTGAGAGTGGGTTACCTTTGACACCAACCAAGAAAGATTTGGTGTGGGTGGTTGTGGATAGGTTAAGAAAATCTGCTCATTTCATACCTGTTCGTACCGACTACTCACTGCAAAAGTTGGCCAAGTTATATGTGGCGGAGGTAGTGCGACTGCATGGGGTGCCAGTGTCGATAATTTCTGATCGAGACCCTAGGTTTACGTCTCGGTTTTGGCGAAAGTTGCAGGAAGCGTTGGGTACACGATTGGATTTTAGCACCGCTTTTCACCCACAGACAGATGGACAGTCAGAAAGGGTTATTCAGGTTCTGGAGGATATGTTGAGAGGTTGTATCATTGATTTTCGTGGAAGTTGGGAGGACTACTTACCATTGGCAGAGTTTGCGTACAATAACAGCTATCAAGCAAGTATTCAGATGGCACCATATGAAGCGCTTTATGGGCGCAGATGTCGTACACTGACGTGTTGGACAGAGTTGGGTGAACGACAAGTGCTTGGACCGGAATTGGTGGCAGACACTGAAAGCAAGGTTAGGCTGATAAGGGATCGGTTAAAGAAGGCATCGGATAGACAGAAGTCGGATGCAGATCTGAAGCGCAAGGAGATTGAGTTCGCTGTTGGGGATATGGTTTTCTTGAAGGTTTCCCCTTGGAAGAAAATTTTGAGATTTGGTAAGAAGGGTAAGTTGAGCCCACGGTTTATTGGGCCTTACCGAATTGTTAAGCGGGTTGGACCAGTGGCTTATCAGCTAGAGTTACCACCAGAACTGCATCGTATCCACGACGTTTTTCATGTATCCATGCTGAGGCGGTATCGATCTGACCCAACTCATATCATACCAGTTGCAAAAATCGAGGTACAGTCAGATTTAACTTTCGAAGAGGAACCTGTGCAAATACTTGATTGTGACGTCAAGGTGTTGAGAAGGAAATCAGTTCCACTAGTGAAAGTACTTTGGAGGAACCATGAGGAAGAAGCTACTTGGGAGACTGAGGAGGCTATGCATCAACAGTACCCTCAACTGTTCTAATAAGGTAAAATTTCGAGGTCGAAATTTCTTTAAGGAGGGTAGAGTTGTAAGATCCTGATTTTCGGATTTATTCACGGTTTTCAATATTTTGTAAAGATTTTAAAATTTTGTATTTGGATGTGGAATTAATATTTTGAGTAGGTAAATGGGCTTATAGAAGGCCCATGTGTTGGCCAAAACCCGGTTGAATTTTTGAATTTTTGGACATAGGAATTAGGGGTTCTGGCTAGATGGCCCTTGTATAAAGATATGGGCAATTGCATCACAAAAAGAGCCTTAGTAAAGTGGCAAGGGTGACGCCACTAGGCTCCTAAAAAGGTGGCGTGTGGAGCATTGGGGAAGGCATGGGATCGATTCCTAGTGTTGACAAATAGATGCATTTATTTTTAAGTGCAGGAGGGGTAAGTGTTGGAGTCCAGGTGGATTCTGCTAGAGGAGAGTTTGAATCAGTCTAAACGCTTGGATTAAGGAGAGATAAGGGGAGAGATTTAAGGGATTAGGAGAGAGGCTAAGAGTTGGCCGAACTTTGGGAATTGAAGAGGGAAAAATTGGCAGGGGGTTTTGAGGTTAGTATTTCGGCACCAAGGGTATTGAGTGGTGCTGTTCTCTTCTGCTCAGACATCACAAGGTTTTCTTTTCTCTCTTTTTCCTCTCTAGCCGAAACTACTACCTCCCTTATTCTTCTTTTTCTATTTTTCTTCTCAAAACCATTCATAAATTCTGCTGTTCATCAATACTTTTGCCGAATCCATAAAAGCAGAAATCCTGTGATCACTGCTTGTGCCGATTTCTTCAAAGCCAGGTCCTTCTATGTTCTTTGTTTTTATTAAATCTGCGATTATCTTTTCTTAATCCTAGATACCTGACGGCAATTCTACTTCAAGGTCATAGTCTCACATCGTCATCCCCTTCACCACCCAAAAGCTGAAAGTACCATAGATTTGGAGGCTTATAGCCGAAACTTCAAAACTCTGAGAGTCGAGTTCTACCGTCGTTTGAAAGATAAATCTGCACCAGATTGCGTGGAGATCAACAAGGAGTAAGGGGTAAGTGTTCATCATCTCAGATCTAGTCATATTTTACAAAGTTAGGAAAATCCGAAGTCCCTAAAATCTAGGGAGGCTGTCGATTTGGGCATGTGGCTCTAAGGGTTTTTAACTGACGGTTTCTGTCAATGATTAGTGTCTTCTTAAGTGTTGGATTGAAGGCGTGGGTTGTTGGAGCAATCGGATTCGGAGCTAGCTATCGATTTTGGCAAAAAGGTAAGGTTTCAAAGGCTTTTAGGGACATGGTTCGGTCATGGATAAGTAGGTTGTGGGTTTAGTGATTATGGTTTGTAAATAAGAACTGTGCTAATCAATTGTAGGACATCGTAAGAGATCTCAGTAGCAGTCATCACGAATCAGGTGTGTACTGAACACCCTTCCTTAGTTCAATTCGACAAAAGCCGAAATGCCGAAATTCCGGCATTTCATAGGCTTGTGAGTATGCAAATGCTCTCAAGACATAGATTAATTGTTAGATCTAGCACCACAAAGTGGTAAGTAAGTTCGTGTGACATTTTAGCGTACTTTGGAAAAAGGGGCCAGATGGGCCAAAACTGGGCCCAATGGGCTTACGGACCAATATGGGTAAGATATGGGCAAATTAGCCTATTAGTTAGATGGTGGAACCAAATTGCATAAAACTACTAAAAATTACTGAAGTAGCTTGTGTAGTTGCGTAAGTTATGAAACTACCCCTAAAGAGCATAATTACTGAAATACCGCTAGGGTTTAAATTGGCTAAACTACATGACTGATTGATACTGTATTTTGCATGATATGCTTTTATTAATATATGTTGCATGGGATTGGGGTATTGATGGAGGAAGTATTGAAAGTGGTTTATCCACGTACTGGAGGCTTTGCCTCAACTCACTGATATTTGAGCAGCGTTGCTGCAACTATGGAGTGTAGGGCTGGGTGGGTTGAGATATTCCCCACATGGAGTGTAGGGCTGGTACGGGGCAGTGTAGCGGTTGGTGGGTTGAGTTGTCTCCCCAGATGGGTTTGCATGCATTCCTACTATTGTTACTTATGTTACTGTACTGGGCCTATGGGCCACACTGTTATGTTAAAAAGGGGCTAAGGCCTTGCTACTGTATTCTGAAAAGGGCTTCGGTCCACTGTGTACTGTTATCTGAATAGGGCTTAGGCCCAATGGGCTTTTGCTGATTTGGGCTTTGGATGGGTTTCTGTATGCACTAAGTTTCCCAAACTCACCCCTTCCTCTTCCATCCTTGCAGGTGAGCCCTAGCTGGTGGACTTGGAGCTGGGCAGGATTCGGAGTGGCCACACGTTTTCTGCAAATTCGTTTTCTTCTGGTGAACTGGATTTTCCATATTTTTCGTTTATGGTTTTGGGTTTTTTTTGTAATAAGGCCGCTAATTATTTTATGGTTTGGGTTGTTTCTTTATTATTTAATTCTACTATGATAAAACTGGACTATGATAACTAACGAAATGGATTAGCTCTAAGACGCGTTTTCAAAAACATTAAGTGATTTCAAAATAACACGAATACGAGTAAGATTTTCGCTAAGCAAACGTTTTCATCCTTAATCACTTTCTTAAGATGGACATAACCAAACGGTTTTCTCAAAATTATACGAGATGTTAGAGTGTGGCAATGGAGGTGTGCATGTCTAGGATTGGATTCGAAGGGAGCATGATACTTAAGCAGTCCGACGGACTCACCCCCTCTTCTTCCTGGTTTCCTACCTGGTGCACAGCTTCCGTTCACTTTAACCTACTTTTAAAAGTGTCTTTTACAACACCAACT
This sequence comes from Gossypium hirsutum, assembly GCF_007990345.1. NCBI lineage: Eukaryota > Viridiplantae > Streptophyta > Magnoliopsida > Malvales > Malvaceae > Gossypium > Gossypium hirsutum. The sequence goes on from NC_053432.1 coordinate 35,011,986, forward strand.
AAGTTTTTCCAAACTAAGTAATACGGAATGTTTTGAACGCTTCGATGTGGTGCATCAGATCCGGTCATAACGTCTAGGCCGGTTTGGGGTGTTACACGCGGTACTAAAGTTCAATTTTGTACCCAAAGCTTCTTGTAACTTTTTCCAAAATCTCGAGGTAAATCTTGGATCTCTATCTGATATTATAGACATAGGTACTCTGTGCAACCTCACAATTTCAGCAATATATAATTCGGCTATTTTATCAAATGAGTAATCGGTACTTACTGGTATAAAGTGGGCTGACTTTGTTAATCTATCAACCACTACCCAGATAGCATCCTTCTTTTTAGGAGTCAAAGGCAAACCGGTTACAAAATCCATGGTAATCTTGTCCCATTTCCATTCAGGCACCATTACTGGTTGAAGTAGTCCTGAAGGCACTTGATGTTCAGCTTTTACTTGTTGACAGATCAAACACTTGGTTACAAATTCAGAAATGTCCCTTTTCATACCTGGCCACCAATACAACTTCTTTAAATCATTATACATTTTTGTGCTACTAGGGTGAACTGATAAACAGCCACTGTGCGCCTCATGTAATATTTTCTGAATCAATTCATCGTTTTTCGGTACACATATCCTGTCTCGAAACATCAAATAGTCGTCTGGTCCAACTCGAAAATCTGAGTCGTAACCTGATTCGCATTGAGTTCTTTTGGTTCGTAACTCACTATCGTTCTTTTGAGCATCACAAATCAGCTGGAGAAATAACGGCTTAGCCCTCATCTCTGCTAAGATTGACCCATCATTAGACAATGCTAACCCCATATTCATGGCTCTCAAAGTAAAAAGAAATTTCCTGATCAAGGCGTCAGCAACTACATTTGCTTTTCCTAGATGATAATCAATCACTAGCTCATAATCCTTTAATAATTCAAGCCATCTCCGCTGTCGCAGATTCAAATCCTTTTGATTCATCAAATACTTCAAACTTTCGTGATCAGTAAAAATTCGGCATTTTTCACCATACAAATAATATCGCCAAATCTTCAAGGCAAAGACAATAGCGGCCAATTCTAAATCATGTGTAGGATAGTTCTTCTCATGCGGTTTTAACTGTCTCGAAGCATAAGCTACCACTTTACCCTCTTGCATCAACACACATCCAAGGCCTGTCAATGTGCATCACTATAAATTACGAACTCCTTTCCTGGCTCGGGCTGTACTAAAATTGGTGCTTCAGTCAATCGTGCTTTCAACTTTTCAAAACTCTGCTGACATTTATCAGTCCATTCAAACTTAACATTCTTTTGCAACAACTTAGTCATAGGAGAGGCAATCATCGAAAATCCCTCAACAAAATGTCTATAATACCCGGCCAAGCCTAAAAAGCTTCTAACCTTGGATACATTCTTTGGCGGATTCCAATCAACGATCGCAGAAATCTTGCTTGGATCCACCCGAATACCATCACCTGAGACTATATGTCCAAAAATCTGACTTCACGAAGCCAAAATTCACTTTTACTAAACTTAGCAAACAGTTCTTTTCTCTCAAGATCTGCAATATGGTTCTCAAGTGTTCGGCATGTTCAGACTCATCCCGAGAATAAATTAGAATGTCATCTATAAACACTACTACAAACTTATCCAAATATTGCCGAAAGATCCGGTTCATTAAGTCCATAAATATAGCTGGAGCATTTGTTAAGCCGAAAGGCATCACAAGAAACTCATAATGTCCATACCTTGTCCTAAAGGCGGTTTTCGGCACATCCGACTCCTTAACTCTCAACTGGTAGTAACCAGACCTCAAATCGATCTTTGAAAACACTGTGGCCCCCTTTAACTGATCGAATAAATCATCAATCCTCGGCAATGGGTACTTGTTCTTTATAGTCACCTTATGAAGCTGACGGTAATCAATGCAAAGTCTCATTGAACCATCCTTCTTCTTTACGAACAATACAGGAGCACCCTAGGGAGAGAAACTCGGTCTCACAAATCCCTTATTTGTTAACTCTTGCAACTGAGCCTTCAATTCTTTTAATTTAGTCGGAGCCATTCTATATGGAGCAATCGAGATAGGTGCAGTACCCAACAACAAATCAATGGCAAACTCTATCTCTCTGTTCGGAGGCAACCCAGGCAATTCCTCTGGAAATACATCTGGAAACTCACAGACTATCGGTACTGATTCAAACTTCAGTTGAGGCAACTCAGTATTCATTACATAAGCCGGATAAGCTTCACACCCTTTCCTCATGTATTTCTATGCAGACATGTGCGAAATCACAATAGGCAATTTATTTGATTCATCTGTTTCAACCCACAGAATTTCTCCATTTTCACATTTCAACTCTAGTGTTTTTTGTTTACAATCTACCTTGGCATCATACAATGTCAACCAGTCCATTCCCAAGATAACGTCAAACTTATCAAATGGTAACAGCATCAGATTAGCTGAAAAACAGTGACCTTGAATCATTAATGGGCAATTCTTGCAAACCTTGTCAACTAGCACATATTGGCCTAAGAGGTTCGACACTTTAATCGTAAACTAAGTAAACTCAATAGGCAACTTTTTATTAGATACTAAATTCATGCAAATATAGGAATGAGTGGACCCGGGATCAATCAATGCAATAACAATAGTATCATAGAGAGAAAATGTACCAGTAATGACATCAGGAGATGATGCATCTTCTCGGGCACGTATAGCATAAGCTCTAGCAGGTGCTCTAGCTTCTGATCTCACCGCTGAATCTTTCATCGCAGTTTTACTGCTAGTCCCACCTCCAATATTTCTCGATGGTCTACCTCTACTAGCGGTGGTATTCTGTCTAGCACTCTGAAATCTTTCTTCTTTAACTTTCTCTAGACAGTCTCTAATAAAATGCTTGCGAGAACTGCACTTGAAACAAGCTCGCTCGTTTCCCCAACACTCACCATAATGTTGCCTGCTACATTGCGACACTCAGGCTTTCTAGGTCGCACATTACCCACACTTGCCACCTAAGTAGCTTGAGCTTTAGACCCCGAATATGCTCTACCACGACCTCTGTGTGAATCCCCAGTTGAAACTGTCATTCGAGGGTTTGTCTCTTTGGACCTCTTTGATTGAGATTGAAATAACTTGCTTATCGGCCTTTTTCTGGCATTTCAAGCCTCAATAGCAGCTTTCTTTGTTCAATTCTTCAGCTTTAAGAGCTCGGTCAACCAGTACTACAAATTCTTTCAACTCCAAAATTCCTACAAGCACTTTAATGTCCTCATTTAGCCCATCCTCAAACCTTCTGCACATAATGGCCTCGGTGGACACACATTCCTGGGCATACTTGCTGAGTCTTACAAATTCACGTTCATACTCTGCCACAGACTTCTTGCCCTGCTTCAATTCAAGGAACTCCTTCTGTTTTTGATCAATAAATCGTTGACTTATGTATTTCTTTCTGAATTCTTCCTGGAAGAAATCCCAAGTAACTTTTTCTTTTGGCACCACTGCTACCAAAGTCTTCCACCAGTGGTAGGTCGAATCTCTCAAAAGTGATACAGCACACTTTAAGCACTCCTCGGGTGTACATGAGAGCTCATCAAATACACGGGTAGAATTTTCAAGCCAGAACTCCGCTTTCTCAGGATCATCATCGATCTTTGCTCTAAACTCTTCGGCCACTTGTTTTTGAATTTTGTCAACCGGAGGCTTGTTCGTTCTTACCAAATCTATGCCTTGAGCAGCTACAGGAATCGTCTGAGGTATGGGTGGGGGTGGAGGAGGTTGAGCATTTGGATTTGCTCGAATAAATTCAGTATACCAATTGTTCATCATTTGGAGAAAGGCATCCCGAGCCTCATCTCCCTGTCTCAATGCCTCAAGTCTACTTTCCACAGGCGCGGTCCCTTGTACGGGAGCCGTCGCATTACTAGCAGCATCATCAGCCGCAGTTCCTTCAGGATCCATTACTATATTAAAACAAAACACAGTTTAGAATAATCAGAAGTCACCACACTATCACAATATTTTTATGGCATGTATAGCTAGACTTTTACACACACTTTATTAGTCCGAGAACCGACTAAACCATAGCTCTGATACCACTAAATGTAACACCCCTTACCCGTATCCATCGTCGGAACAGGGTACGAGGTATTAACAAATTTTAGCATATACTATTAAATAAAGCCCAACAAAAATATGGCGTGCAATTTGATCATGAAACATTATAACATATGCCATTAACAATACAAACCAATTTCAAAGGTTTCGTACAAAATGATTAGTTTGATACTATAAGTAGTATTTTAAACCTAGACAATTATGACACGTAACAAAATAACTAAGTCTGCTATACATGCCACATTTCAAATGTTGAGTTCAGATACCAAGAGTATTGATAGCGCGAGCGGATCTTCAACGATCTCTAACTCCTGTGCTAGCTGGATGACACTATAAGACAAAGGAGAGAAAAGAAAGTAAGCTTATAGCTTAGTAAGTAAGTATATAAATAACAGATAAGGAATCTAATATGTTTACAACATAAGTCAATTATATCATATTTTTAATTTTTTTACTATTTACTCTGGATTGATCAAGCTGTCCCTCCTGCGTCATGATCACTAAATAAATCATAACTCGAGTTACGAAACTCGAAATTCAAATCTGTAAAATTTCCTTGAATCTAGACTCATAAAAATTCTTACTGATTTTTTTCTAGAATTTTTGGTTTATCCAATTAGTACAGTTTATTAGTTAAAGTTTCCCCTGTTACACAGCTCAACTGATCTGACCTCTAATCACAACGAATTAAATTTCTCTCAGTACACAATTCAACTAACCATGAAACTATTTCATTTCAAAGTAGACTCAATAATGAATTTAGGCATATAAACTATATTTCTTAATTTGTTTTGTACAATTTTTAATGATTTTTCAAATTTGGAGCAGGGGATCACATAGTCATTCTGAGCAAGTCACACACAATTGTAAATATCTCAAAATATGGAATTCCTTTGCTTGCTCTGTTCTTTTATATGAAAATAGACTCATTAAGATTTAATTTCACATCTCATTCAACCTCTAATTAAATTCCTTCTATTTTTGGTGATTTTTAAAAATCTTGTCACTGATACTGTCCAAAACAGTTTTAATGCTAATTTCACCCTTTCACACATTCTTTGTACTAACCTCATTTTAACTTATATATATATATATCACAAATTATTTTCACTACATTTCATACATCACAAGTATAGGCCCATGACTACAATGTCACCACAAAGCCATCCCGTTGAACAATTCGGATTAATCCTCGATACTTGATGGTTTCAGCACACAGCCCCACCATCATATTTCATTTAATTCGACTCTCTTGTACACATGGTGAACACTTAGTACCACTCATGCGACCTAGCTGATTTGTCTCGTAGCTCTCTTGTCTACATGGTGTCCTTCAAATGGAATCACGCATGCGACCTAGCTACATTTATCTCTCACGTAGCTCTCTTGTCTACATGGGATACATCCCGTATCACACATGTGACCTAGCTACGACATAGTATCTCGTAGCTTTCTTGTACACATGATGTGCACTCGGCACCATACATGTGACCTAGCTACGCCCCCTCTATTTTATTCGATCTTTCCGAATGTTCAACCAGGATCTCTCTCTCTATTACTTATTTCCATTCTTCCAATAGTCGATTTATACTTCAACATCATCTAATATATATAATAGGCTGAAATATAAGAATGTAAATGAAATTAATGTATTATTTACATACAAACTTACCTGAGTGCAAAATATGTGAATTTTGCAATTTAGTCCAAAACTTTCTCCTTCCCCCGTTCGAGGTCGATTCCACACTTTTCTTGATCTATAACAACATAGTTAGTTCATTTAACACTCGAACTATTTATTTTAATCCAAAAATCACATTATACAAAAATTACATTTTTGCCCCTAACTTTTACAAAATTATGATTTTTCCCCAAAGCTCAGAAATTTAATTTCAGCCTTTATTCTTTTGTTTAATGACCTACTGATCATTTTTCTCTTCTATGGCAACATCAAATTCTCACTCTAACACATAGTTATGAACAATAGGTATTTTTATCGATTATGTCGTTTTGCTCGTTTTCGTTAAAAATCGCTTAGAAAAGAACATTCTCCTAACTTCAAACATTCATATTCTACCATCAAACAACACAATACATGCCTATCATTCATGGGTAAATTTTTAAACATACACCCTAACACGAAATAATGGTAGAAATAAGTAAATCGAGCTACAAGGATTTCAAAAATGTGAAGAACATTAAAAACGGGGCTTGAAATCACTTACTATGAAGCTTGAAAATTGAAGAAACCCTACCTATGGAGGAGAGAAAATTTCGGCAGCAACTAGTGAAGATGATGACCAATTTTGTGTTATTTTTCCCATTTTATATCATTTAATATACAAATGACCAAAATGCCCTTACTACTAAACTTTCCAAAAATTCCCTCCATGTCCAACTTTTTTCCATAACTTAGGAATGGGTCAAATTGCTATTTAAGACCTCCTAGTTAATATCCCAAAGCAATTTCATACTAAAAGCTTCTAAAACACGAGTTTTACAATTTATCTGGTTTAGTCTCTAATCTCAACTTAAGCGCTCAATGCATAGAATTTCATCACGAAAATTTCAATAAATAATGAAATCATATCATAAACCCCAAAATAATTATAAAACAATTATTTCTATCTCAGATTTTTGGTCACGAAACCACTATTTCGATTAGGCCCTAATTCGGGTTGTCACAATGACATCATAAATAGATACACAAGTTAGGGACACGGGTGTGTCCCAAGCCACAAGGGCGTGTGACCCCTGTTTTTATGAAAATTTTTCTAAGTGTTGGAAAGTTTTCTAAAGTTCTCAGTTCAGTCTCGAACCACTCCTAATGCATGTTTTGAGCTTCGTAGGCTCGTTTAAGGGAGGATAAGATTGTTTATGAAAAGTTTTAAATTTGAGTGGAAATTTATGTCACGGTTTTCAATGTTTGATTGAGTTTAAGTCCGTTAATGCCTCGTACCCTGTTCCTGCGTCAGATACGGGTAAGGGGTGTTACAGATTTTTTTTTATGTTTATTGATGACATTTTGATCTATTCTCGAGATGAGTCTGAGCATGCCGAGCATTTGAGGATTGTGTTGCAAACCTTGAGAGATAAGCAATTGTATGCTAAATTCAATAAATGTGAGTTTTGGCTCAGAGAAGTCAGATTTTTAGGGCACATTGTTTCAGCGGAAGGTATATGAGTTGCTCCGAGTAAGATTTTGGTAGTTGTTGATTGGAAACTACCGAGAAATGTATCCGAAGTCAGAAGCTTTTTGGGGTTAGCTGGCTACTATCGACATTTTGTAAAAGGGTTCTATATGATTACTACATCGATGACCAGATTGCTATAGAAAGATGTGAAGTTTGAGTGATTCGAGAAATGCAACAGAGTTTTGAGCAGGAAGCATTGCTAATTGAAGCACCAGTTTTGGTTCAACCTGATTCGGGTAAAGAATTTGTGGTTTACAGCGACGCGTCATTAAATGGTTTGGGTTACGTTTTGATGCAAGAAGGAAAATTTGTAGCTTATGCATTGAGATAGTTGAAGCATTATGAAAAGAACTATCCGACGCACGATTTAGAGTTGGCCGCTATATTTTTTGCATTGAAAATTTGGCATCATCATTTTTATGGTTAAAAATTCCACATCTTTACAGATCATAAAAGTTAGTATTTTATGACTCAGAAAGATTTGAACTTGCAACAACAGAGATGGCTCGAACTATTAAAAGACTATGAATTAGCAATTGATTATCATCTGGGAAAAGCAAAAGTAGTCGCGGATGCTTTGAGTAGAAAATTGTTGTTTTCCTTGAAAGTAATGATTACATAGTTGACATTGTCTGATGATGGTTAGATTTTAGCTGAGTTAAAAGCTAAACCAGTATTTCTTCAGCAAATTTACGAAGCTCAGAAATGTGATAGTGAATTGCAAGCTAAAAGAGTGCAATGTGAGTTGACCAGTGATTCAGAGCATCAAATCAGATCCGATGATTGTTTGATGTTCCGAGACAGAATCTGCGTACAAAAAAATTTGGAGTTGATTTAGAAAATTTTATACTAGGCGCATAGTGGTTGTTTATTCATTCATCCTGGAAGTACTAAGATGTACAATGATTTGAAAAATCGTATTCGTGGTGGGGCATGAAACGAGATATTTCAGAATTTGTATCAAGGTGTTTGATTTGTCAGCAAGTGAAAGTCAAGCATCAAGTGCCTTGTAACACCCCGAATTTGGGCCTAGAAGTATTGGGCCTTGAGTGTGGGTCCGTAAGGAGGTTGTATATAGGTATTTAATTGTGCAATTAAATAACACAATTAAATGTCTACTTTGGTGGTTAATGGCCCTGAGAAGTGTTAGAGAAATCTTGGGTTCAAACTTGGGCTTTAGCAAAAATTTTGGTATTAAGTGAAAAAAAAAACTTGGATGCTTGGATGAGGGTTTTTAAATTATTGTGTTAAATAAATGACACAAGGAAGCTTGTAGTCTAGTGGTTGTGGCGTCATTAAGGTTGTATGGGAGCCTGGGTTCAAGCCTTGGCTCTTGCAATTTATTTTGGTTTTTTTTTTAAGGGAACCTGGACTTTGGCCTCTAGACCTTATAATTAATTGGGGATAAAATATGACACAAAAAGTCTTGTGGCTTAGTGGAAAGTAGCGTGTGGAGCATCTTAGGGGAGGCATGGGTTTGAATCCCATGGCAAGCAAGGAGCATTTATTTTGCTAACAGGGGGGCGCAAGAGTTGGTGTTGAATTTAAACTCTGATGTTGGAGGGATCCCACATCGGGAAGCTAACATAAGAGTGGTTGCGAAGCTGGCTTTAAATAGAGGGAACCATGAGGAGAGTAAAGGTACCTTTTCTTGGCTGATCCCTTTCGCTGTATGGCATGCTCGTTTGGGTTGGGCGTCGGCTAAGAGTGCTCGGAGCGTGGATTAACTCCAGTCTCCTATCAGGTGTGTATTTTCTCGCTACTCTAGCTGTAGGATGGCTACTTCGGGCCGCGATGGGCCGAAAGGGGTCATGTGGGCCTAATGGGCCTACGGGCCCAATTGGATAAGTTGTTTGATTGTGTAGTAAATATTAGACTAGGCTAGGTGAATCTCATATTTGTGGCTAGATTTGGGCTAAAAGGGCCACACGAGCATGTGGGCCCATTTGGGCCGAGAATAGGCTTTAGGCCTATTCGTATTGTTATCCCTATTTAGAATACTTTAGTTTACCAAATTACTGAAATGCCCTCGATTTGTAGAATTACCATTTTACCCTCGATTTATAGAATTACCGTTTCACCCTCGATTTACAAAATTACTATTTTACCCTTGATTTATAGAATTACCATTTTACCCTCGATTTACAAAATTACCGTTTTACCTTCGATTTACAAAATTACCATTTTACCCTTAGTTTACAAAATTACCGTTTTACCCACGATTGTGAAATTACTGAAGTACCCCTGTAGGATAGAATTACCAAAATACCCCTAGTTTGTAAAATTACCAAAATACCCTTAGTTTGTAAAATTACCGAAATACCACTAGTTTGTGAAATTACCGAAATACCCTCAATTTGTAAAATTACAAAAATACCCTTAATTTATAAAATTACAGAAATACCATTGACTTTTTAAAAATTATAGAAATACCATTGGTTTACAAAACTATTGAAATACCCTTGGTTTGTAGATTTACCAAAACACCCTTGTAGGATGCAATGACTAAAATACCCCTAATAGGTAAAAAGACTGTAAAGCCCCTATAGGGTAAAGTGACCGTAATACCCTTGTATGGTAAAATGACGAATATGCCCTTATGTTCCGTATGACTGATGTGCTTAGGATTTACATATATTGATATTGGATTAGTTAAGTTTGAGTGACAGGTGGTGGTTATCGTAGGTGATTGATTATGGAAACGTTTCAACTTCAACCCATAACAGGTGTGTACTAACCCTCGTAGTAGCTTAGATTAATATCTGCTGAAAAGCCGAAATGCTAAAATACCGGCATTTCGGGAACTTGTAATGTTGCGTATGGGTATAGATACGATAAATACGATAAGATCGGTGTTTGGATCGATGGAACAGGTAAGAACTCAATTTTGTGCACGATGGTAAGTTGGGCCTCAATGGGCTGGAATTTGGGCCAAATGGGCTTTTGGGCCCATTTGGGTAAAATTGATAGAAAATGGAATTTGGAAAAGTTGCATGTTAACACGGTTAGTATTGTTGTAAAATTTGGGTTAAGCAGGCTTAGTGGGCTAAATCAGCATTCGTAGGGCCCATTAGGGGTTTTGGGCCCAAAAGCCCGAATTTGATAAGTGGGTTAAAAATTATTGTTTAAACACTCGAAAATATTGACAATTGTAATGAACATGGAATTTGGTAAAATTACGAAAATACCCTTATAATATGAAAAATGACTGTTTTGCCCTTGTGGGCAAGTGACTGACTTGGACTGTGTGGTTGACGAATTTGATTGTGAATATATGTTGGTGATATGAATGACTTGACTGTGAATGTTTGATTCAAATATGGGTATGACACTCTGCATACATGACATATTGCATGGGATATGGGTTATATTGATGGAGGAAGTGCTAAAAGGGCTCTGCCCCAGTTTACCGAAAAGGGCTTTGCCCCAGTTTATCAGAAAGGGCTTTTCCCCAGTTATTAAAAGAGGCTAGGCCTCCAATTATATGATAAAGCAACTATGCTGCCAGTAGAGAGTTTGGTTGGGTGGGCTGAGTTATTCCCCACATGAAGAGCTTGGTACTTAAGCAGTTCAATAGACTCACCTCCTCTTTTCTGGCTTCCTACCTGGTGCTCAGCTTCCATTCACTTTAATCTATAATGAAAATATTCTTTTCAAATATTTTTAATTAAAACATGAGTTTTACAATAACGTTCCAATGAGTTTTACATCAAGAAGGGTTTTCAATGAAAACATGGTTTTCGAAAAACACTTCAATGTGACACGCCGAATTCGGTGGTAACGTCTGGGCTGGGTTTAGGGTGTTACATGCCTCGAGTTTGCTTCAACCTGTGATGATACCAAAATGGAAATGGGACAGAGTTATGATGGATTTCGTATCAGGATTACCCCTGATTCCGAAAAAGAAAGATGTTGTTTAGATTGTCATTGATCGATGAACGAAATTAGTGCATTTCATTCTGATACGTACTAATTATTCACTTGATAGATTGGTTAAATTGTACATTTCTAAAATTGTTAGATTGCACAGGGTGCCAATTTCGATTATTTCAGATAGAGATCTTAGGTTTACATCGCGATTTTAGAAGAAATTGCAAGAAGCTCAGGGTACGAGGTTGAATTTTAGTACAACATTTCATCCACAAACTAACATACAGTCTAAGAGAGTAATTCAGGTTCTCGAAATTATGCTCCGATGTTGTGTTTTAGAGTTCGAAGGCAATTGGAAGAAATTTTTTCCAGTGGTTGAATTTGCGTATAACAACAATTTTCAATGGAGCTTAAAGATGGAACCATACGAAGCTTTGTATGGTCGTAAATGAGAACTTAGTTGTATTGGACCAAACTTAGTGAAAAAAAGAGTCACAGGGTTGATTTGATCCAAGAGATTGAAGAAAAAGTGAAAATAATTCGCGACAGTCTAAAAGCAGATTCAGACCGACAAAAATCATACACGAATTTGAAACGACAAGACATTGAATTTCAGATCACTGATAAAGTGTTTCTGAAAGTATCCCAGTGGAAGAAAATACTTAGATTTGGTCGCAAAGGTAAGTTAAGTCCATGTTTCACCCTAAATCAGCATTCGTAGGGCCCATTAGGGGTTTTGGGCCCAAAAGCCCGAATTTGATAAGTGGGTTAAAAATTATTGTTTAAACACTCGAAAATATTGACAATTGTAATGAACATGGAATTTGGTAAAATTACGAAAATACCCTTATAATATGAAAAATGACTGTTTTGCCCTTGTGGGCAAGTGACTGACTTGGACTGTGTGGTTGACGAATTTGATTGTGAATATATGTTGGTGATATGAATGACTTAACTGTGAATGTTTGATTCAAATATTGGTATGACATTCTGCATACATGACATATTGCATGGGATATGGGTTATATTGATGGAGGAAGTGCTAAAAGGGCTCTGCCCCAGTTTACCGAAAAGGGGCTTTGCCCCAGTTTATCAGAAAGGGCTTTTCCCCAGTTATTAAAAGAGGCTAGGCCTCCAATTATATGATAAAGCAACTATGCTGCCAGTAGAGAGTTTGGTTGGGTGGGCTGAGTTATTCCCCACATGAAGAGCTTGGTACTTAAGCAGTTCAATAGACTCACCTCCTCTTTTCTGGCTTCCTACCTGGTGCTCAGCTTCCATTCACTTTAATCTATAATGAAAATATTCTTTTCAAATATTTTTAATTAAAACATGAGTTTTACAATAACGTTCCAATGAGTTTTACATCAAGAAGGGTTTTCAATGAAAACATGGTTTTCGAAAAACACTTCAATGTGACACGCCGAATTCGGTGGTAACGTCTGGGCCGGGTTTAGGGTGTTACATGCCTCGAGTTTGCTTCAACCTGTGATGATACCAAAATGGAAATGGGACAGAGTTATGATGGATTTCGTATCAGGATTACCCCTGATTCCGAAAAAGAAAGATGTTGTTTAGATTGTCATTGATCGATGAACAAAATTAGTGCATTTCATTCTGATACGTACTAATTATTCACTTGATAGATTGGTTAAATTGTACATTTCTAAAATTGTTAGATTGCACAGGGTGCCAATTTTGATTATTTCAGATAGAGATCTTAGGTTTACATCGCGATTTTAGAAGAAATTGCAAGAAGCTCAGGGTACGAGGTTGAATTTTAGTACAACATTTCATCCACAAACTAACATACAGTCTAAGAGAGTAATTCAGGTTCTCGAAATTATGCTCCGATGTTGTGTTTTAGAGTTCGAAGGCAATTGGAAGAAATTTTTTCCATTGGTTGAATTTGCGTATAACAACAATTCTCAATGGAGCTTAAAGATGGAACCATACGAAGCTTTGTATGGTCGTAATTGAGAACTTAGTTGTATTGGACCAAACTTAGTGAAAAAAGAGTCACAGGGTTGATTTGATCCAAGAGATTGAAGAAAAAGTGAAAATAATTCGCGACAGTCTAAAAGCAGATTCAGACCGACAAAAATCATACACGAATTTGAAACGACAAGACATTGAATTTCAGATCACTGATAAAGTGTTTCTGAAAGTATCTCAGTGGAAGAAAATACTTAGATTTGGTCGCAAAGGTAAGTTAAGTCCATGTTTCATCGGATCATATGAGATCATTGAAAGAATAGGTCCAGTGGCATGCTGGCTAGCTTTACAAACTAAGTTAGAAAAGATACACAATGTGTTTCACGTATCGATGTTGCACTGATATAGATCGGATCCTTCACACGTAATTTCTCCGACAGAAATTGAAGTTCAACCTGATATGACGTACAACGAGGAACTTATTAGAATTTTAGCTCGTGACATTAGACAATTGAGAAATAAAAGCACAGCTCTCGTGAAAGTACTTTGGCAACGACACAGTGTCAAGAAGGCTATGTGGGAACCCGAGGAAGCTATGACAAAACAGTACCCTAAACTTATCACTGGTAAAGTTTTTGGGGACCAAAATTCCTAAGGGGGAGAGTTGTAACAGCCCGTTTTTAGTCAAACCAGAATAGTGGTTTCGGGACCACAAATCTGAAGTTAAAATATTCATTTTATTATTATTTTAATATTTTTAGCATGATAAAAGGATTATGTGAAAGTTTCATTTAGAAATTTTACTATTTGAGTGGTCAATTTGATAAAAATGACTAAATCATGTAAAGTGAAAAATCTGAGTTCTATAAGTTAGAAGTATTAATTGGCTATGAAATTAAATAGTGGAGGTCCTTAAGTGGTAATTGGACCATTTATATGATAGTGGACATTTATGAGAATGATATTTTTGAAATTAGTGTGATTAATTAAGTGGTAATTGTTTGGTATCATTGTAATAGCCCGAATTTGACCCTAATCGGAACGGTGGCTTCGGGACCACGAATCAGAGTCAAAAAAATATTTAAATATCATTTTCTATGTTTTGAATGTATGAATTTAGTGTGCTAGATTTCCGTGTTTAGATTCGATGATTTGAGTGCTTGATTATTAAAAAGGATTAAATTGCATCAATTGATTAATAAGCATGCTATCATGAAAATGTTAAAGTGTTATGTCTTTAGAATATTGAGGTTTTGAATGGCAATTATATCATTAATAAATATATGGAAGGTAATGGCTTAATGCATGATGTCTTTATATGTTTATTTTAAAGTTATTTGTGAGATAATTATATTTTATAAGTATTATAAAACTTAAAATGGAAAGCCATGCATGTTTGTATCTTTAGGGCCGAATTGAAGTTGTTTTTGTAAGTTGGAGCATTTGTGATGATATTTAACCTTAGACAATTGATATGGACGGTATGGGACATAAAAAAATAAAGTTATGTTATTTTTTTTTCAAAGGTTAAACTAGTAAATTATTATTAAGTGAAGTTTTAATAAAACAAAGCATAAAAAAAAAGAGAACATGCATGTAGTTCATCTTGGAGGCCGAACAAAGGAGAAAGAAAATAAAAATTTGTGGCTTTGAAGTTTTAGCCATTTGAAAGCAAAAATTCAAGGTAAAATTCATGTTGTTTTTGTTAATTTTTAGTATCATTGAATTCCTTGCTTAATTTTCTCTAAAACCCATGAGTTAATTTTTGTTTTAGTGAATAATTGATGTTCGACCATGAGTTGATAAGCTAAGAAATGTGAGTTTGATGTTAGAAATTAGAAATCAAGTGTTAGATCAATAGCTTTTGTGTTACGATTTTATGTGATTTTGAGTTTAAGATTAATTTGTGAAAATTATTTAATAGGAGGGTTAAATGGTTAAATAAATGAAATATGAGAAATGATATTTGAATAAGACATATTCGACTTTAGTGTGCCATGGAAAGAATATAATTACTTTGATGTATTAAGGATGTTTGAACTGAAATGTCAAAGTCTAATTTTAAAAGGGGTATTATTTAAATTATTATATTATATGATTTTTGAGTGAAAATAAAATGGTTAATTAATTAAATAAGTTTAAATTTCTTTTAATTAGCTCAAGATCAAAAGAGAGCTGATTTGGATTGGGGGAAGTCGAAGCTAGTCGAGTAATCATTTTTATCAAAAGCTAATACCCGAGGTAAGTTTTTAAGCAATTAAGTCAAATTGAATTTATTGTTAATGAGGTTTATGAATTTATTGAAAGTATATATATATATAATGTAACACCCCGTACCCGAGTCCGTCGCCGGAGTCGGACACGAGGGGTTTGCAGACTTAAATCACTTCTTTGCACAATCCATTTTAAATTTTCCAGGCAAGCTGGCTAACTGCGTCACTGTCACCTTAAAAATAATATCTTGAGTTTCACAACTTCAAAATCACTTTCGTGATTTTTCCCTGAAACTAGACTCATATATGCATCTATAAATTTTTTTCTAGAATTTTTGGTTGGGCCAATTAGTACAGTTTATTAGTCAAAGTCTCCCATGTTACAGGGATCGACTACACTGACCTTTGCGCATTACGACTTGAATATCTCCCTGTACAGGGCTTCAATACTGATGCCGTTTGTTTCTATAGAAACTATACTCAAAAAGGAATCTATGCATATATGGCATGACTTCTAATTATCTCTGGTTAATTTATAATGAATTTCCAAATTTGGAACAGGGAATCCAGAAACCGTTCTGGCCCTGTCTCACGAAAACCTGAATATCTCTTAACATACTATTCATATGATTGTTTCATTACTTTCCTATGAAAATAGATTCATCAAGGTTCGTTTACATAATTTATTCACTATTTAATTCTATTCCTACTATTTTTAGTGATTTTCCAAATCTACATCACTGCTGCTGTCAGCATCTGCCTTTAAGGTAGACTTTACCTATTTCATAGTTTCCATGATTCAACTAGCCCTTTTAGCATAAATAGCACAAATTATGATAGTGATTAACCATTCCCATGGCCAATCCTTGTTAAGCATATCCACACCTCTCAATAACCATATCCATACCAAATGATTATAACATTATGCTCAAACATATATAAGCCATTTTCGCATGGCTATCCAAAATTATACAAATCCAAAGGGTCCATGACCCACAACAAAAAGGGTAGTCCTATACATGCCATTTCAAAGTTCAACCAAAAGTATACCAAAAGGAGCTTTGATAGTGTAGGCGACTTCGACTTCAAAATCCCGAGTCCGATAGCTGAAGAACCAAAATCTATAAAACAGAGAATCAAAGAAACGGAGTAAGCATTAAATGCTTAGTAAGTTTTGTGCAAAGAATTTAGACACAACCAAAGTATAGCATTCATGTAGCTAAACAGATAATTTCATATGCACAAATTTTCAATATCATACTTACTTCACATTACCAACCCTTATATTCATACACAAAGATCAACTTAGCCAAAGGCCGGTAGCTCATTTATCAACTGAGCGAATACTTATTTGTAAGGGCTCAACTAATTCAAGCACATACGAAACATACCTCAATGTTGGGATGTTACAAGCGTATTAACTGAAATTTTTACAGCAAGATCGTTCATTCCCGAATCACGTACCTTCGGAATTTAACCGGATATAGCTACTCGTTCAAATGCCTTTGGGACATAGCTCGGTTATAGTAACTCGCACAAATGCCTTCGGGACTTAACCCGGATTTAGTAACTCGTACCAATGCCTTCAGGCTTAGCCCGGAATTAGTAACTCGCACCAATGCCTTCGGGCTTAGCCCGGAATTAGTAACTCGCACAAATGCCTTCGGATCTTAGTCCGGATATGGTCACTTAGCACAAAGCCTTCGGGACTTAGCCCAGAGATCATTCGAATAACCATGCACATTTAACAATAAATCATGACACATTCGTATTTCATTTTCATTAGCAAAACTCAAACACAAGACACTTATCACTCTTGCAATTTCGGCTCAATAGCCACATACAAAGAGCATGATTTTGATTCGCTTAAAATATGATCTAATCAAATCATAATCTAAGTTCCATTACTCGAAAACTTACCTCGGATGTTGTCGAATGATTTCGATGGCTATTCGACCACTTTTTCCTTCCCTTTATCGGATTTAGTTCCCCTTTGCTCTTGAGCTTAATCTAGATACAAGTATGGCCGAACCTCCTCCTAATCCTCTTCCAAACCAAACATGAAGCAAGAACTCCTTCCTTCTTCCTTAGAATTTTCGGCCAAGGATGAACCAAAGGATGAACACTTTTTTTTTTGTTTTCTTTTCTTCCACTCACGGCAATAGGGGGGGGAGACAATCACACACATTCTTTCCTTTTTTTTCCATTTCTTTATTATCCATACTCCTTATTTTATTTTTCCTAACATACATCACTAACATAACATGTTTGTGACATGTTTCCACTCATAGCATGGCCGGCCACTAAGCTTAAATTTGGGTAAATTGACATGTAAACCCATCATTTTCACAACATGCATTAATAGGCCATTTCACATTTGCCTAGCACATTTCTAAATTTTCTCACATAAGTCCTATTTGATAAAATTCACTTACAATTGACAAAATTCAAACATGAAATTTTCACACATGCATATATACATATAATAAGCATCAAATATGACAGCTAATTATTTTTATGACTGGGTTTTGTGGCCCCGAAACCACTTCCCGACTAGGGTCACTTTAGGGCTGTCACATATAAAGGCTATTATTATAGCCGAATGTGATATTTAGGTGAATGTCTTATAATTGAATGTGATAGATTCATGGATTGATATAGTTGAATATGATATATATAAATATGTTTGACATACCTGAGTGTGTGTATATATGTGTAGTTGGATAAAGTTGAATGTCTATATATGTGTGATTAGATATAACCGAATGTGTATCTAGGTGTAGTTTGATATAGCCGATTGAGATGTATACATATATATATATATGTGAGTTTAATATATCCGAATGAGATCTTGAATAGGGAGATGAATAAGTTAATATATGGTTGATGTTTAAGTTTATTGTGTATATATATAAATGAGTAATAAGTTTGAGGGATACACTAAGTGTGCGAATTTGATACTGAGCACTAAGTGTGCGAGTTGGATTTAAGCACTATGTGCGTGAATTAATTTCTGAGCACTAAGTGTGTGAAATCAGTTATTGAGCGTTAAGGGAGCAAATTAATTTCATGCTAAAAAAATTGAGTTTGGTAAGTCCTTAAGCTATGTTATGTACTAAATTTAAATAAATGTTAAATATAAGTGCCGAATTGAATTGTTAGAAATTGTTATACCACTGCCGAATGATTTTGTAAGGTGAATGATATTATTATGGTATAAAAGTGAATGCCGAAGGTGATCTAAAGTGATGAATGGTTTTAATGGATGTATATTGAGGTAGTCAAATATGATTTATAATGTGAATAATATATACTATGTTTCAATGTGAAAGTCGAACGTGTCTTATGATATGAAGGATATTTGTTATTTTTCAATGTGAATGCCGAATGTGATTTGTAAGGGTGAATAATATTATGATGAGTTAAATGTGATGGCCCGATGTGATTTTGAGTTGGAAATGATAATTCAAAGACTTTGATAGTGTTCTATTAATGGTCGATAGTGTATGTAACACCCCGAACCCGAAACCGACACCGGAGTCGAACACGAGGTGTTAACTGACTTTAACCCCTTTACAAAATTTATTTTCCAGACACTGCCCAATCTGTGTACTAGTCGTTTTAAAAATCATATCTTGAGTTTCGTAACTCGAAAATCAGTTTCGTAATTTTTCCCAGAAACTAGACTCATGTGCCCATCTATGTAATTTTTTCTAGAATTTTTGGTCGGGCCAATTAGTACAGTTTATTAGTCAAAGTCTCCCAAGTTGCAGGGGTCGACTACACTGACCTTTGCCCATTACGACTTGGATATCTCCCTACGCAGAACTTCAATACTGATGCCGTTTATTTCTATAGAAACTAGACTCAGTGTGGAATCTATACATATATGGTACGACTCCTAATTATCTCTGGTTAATTTATAATGAATTTCCAAAGTCGGAGCAGGGAATCCAGAAACCGTTCTGGCCCTGTCTCACGAGAACCTGATTTTCTCTTAACATACTGTCCATATGTTCTTTTCATTACTTCTATATGAAAATAGACTCATCGAGCTTCGATTACATAATTTATTCATCAATCAATTCCATTCCTACTATTTTTAGTGATTTTTCAATTTCATGTCACTGCTGCTGCCAGCATCTGTTACGAAGGCAACCATGCCCACTTCATGTTTACTCCTTGATTCAACTAATAATTCCTCATGCATATCACAAATTATGATCATGACTAACCATGCCAATGCTAATCATTGTCAACTTCTCCCTACTACATTATTGCCATATCATAAATTTTAACACCAAAACAATTTACCATGACATATGGCATAAAAAGGTCAAACCATCAAAATTCACGACCTAACGTTATGAAACCAAACCCAACCGAACATTTATGCCATTTTCGCATGGCTAAAAGTTTACATACCAAAGTTCAAACACAACATAATAGCCTATACATGCCAAAATGTTCTTCTAAGCCAACTAAGAAGAAAGTACCAAAACTTGCTATCCGGTGTGATGACTTCGATGACGGCCTGACCCCGCGAAAATAGATGAGTCCAAGCAACCTATAATGGGTGACAAGGAAACACCGAGTGAGTTTATAACTCAGTAAGTCATAAGCAATGTACTACCATCCATCAATAACATTATCACAAGAGGAAACAAAATGGAACGAGACAATTTACTCCATCCATACCGAACCATACCATAGTTCCTCCAACCTATCGGTTCAATTTCATATCAATTCATGCATTCACAATCCATATACTCATCAATAGGACATTGAAGCATTTTCATAAATCAATTTATTTTCGTTACAATCAAACAACAAAACGGCCTTTCACCCATCCTACGATAAATTTTATGTACGTGACTTCAAGTATAGTTGTCACATAGGTTCATCTTACCGAGCTCAACGCCAAGTATAAGCATAGCACATATTAGCCATGTACTCAAGACACTTACCCGATCCGCTGTCCGCGATCGACTCAATAGTGTCGCACACATAGTGTCCATAATGATTCACGAATGTATATTGAGCCCGCACACTCAGTGCCATATAATCAACTCGCACACTTAGTGCTACGTAATCAAATCGCACACTTAGTGCTACATAGTCAAACTCGCACACTTAGTGCCGCATGGTCAATTCGCACACTTAGTGCATCATATTCATTTCGCACACTTAGTGCAACATAGTCAAATCGCACACTTAGTGCTGTACAATTTAATCCCGCGCACTTAGCGCCAATCTCATGGTCATAAATGGTTATCCCGCACGTTTAGTACCGAGATCAACAACTCAGTACATCTTACCTCTTTTTCGTTCATTCAACAATTTCATCATCACATACGTACATGCATATATATATGTATATTTATTCATTCCATTCAGCATCAATACATAACATTATGACCATTGAAATAATACCAACTACATGCTTAATGACTTACCTCGTGTTGGGTAAGACGGTTCCAACTCGGCTACTCGATAACCTTTTCTTTGCCTTTGCTCGATTCACCTCCTTTAACTCCTTGAGCTAAATCAATAATTTAACTAGTTTAACCACCTTGCTAAATATTTACAATCCAATTTCACATGTATATGTATGTTAGTATATTCGGCTAATAACCTCATGCCCATGTCATCAAAAATCTAATCACACATGCACATGCATTAGGTAAGTTACCTTTGCTAATTTTAAACCCAATATCACACAAGCTCTCAAGAGATGGCCGAATGCCTCTTTTGTTACCCAACTAATCATTCAACAATTCCATCCCCTTTACCACCCTTTTATGCCTAATTATCTAAATCAAGATAAGATCATCAACATGCCTAACCATAGCCGAATGTGCAACATTAATCTATCACCTCTATCTCTTAAATACTATCAAATTCATTTACTTCTAATTTCTTAAGTTCAACATCTTAATGCCCATTATAGCTACTCCCATAATCTACATTTAAAAATCGGCAACACCCACATTCAACTATCTTAGCCGAATACTCCTCAACACTTAGACCAAAGTATGCACATTAAACTTAATACAACTTCCATTATACCTTTCACCCTAAAACATAATTTATAAATCTTGCCCTTCCTTCCATGTTTCGGTCAATTATTCAAATTACCTCATAGCATGAACATTTTTTTTCAACTAATCTAGCATGACTCATTCGGCCTTAACAATGAACCTCTTTTCATACAAGGACAAAAATAAATCAAATGAACCTTCCATCTAAACCCCATTCTATCTTCTACTCATTCAATAATACATGTAAACAACTACTAATTCTAGTACTTTGATACACGGTTTAGTGCCCAACCATCATAAAAGTTTGAATCCTTCTTAATATTGTCAAAATACATTCACAAATTGACTTAAACATATAAGAAGATTTAACTAACACTTCAAAACTTACCTCCTACTAGCAAGAAGTAGTGCCGAATTGCCTAAAGGAGAATTTTCCTTTTTCTCTTCTTTGGTTTCGGTTTTGGCAAGGTGGAGAAGAATATGAACACTCCTCTTCCCTTTTTCTCTTTCATTCCATTTTATTATAATTATTTTAAGTCATTTGTTAACTAAACAAAACATAATAAATTGGAATAAGTGGAGCACCATCACTCCTTGGCCGGCCACCCATCATCTTTTGGGCAATTTGACATGCAAAACCACTCTTTTTGGTACATGCACTAATAGACCATTTTGAATTAGACTATCATATTTTTACAATGTCTCAAATTGATCCCAATTAATAATTTCTCATGCAATTGGTAAAATTAGGGAGTGAAACTTCCACATACTCATGTTCACACATAATAAGCATAGAATATAGCAAGTAATTATTTTTACAACTCGGTCTTGTGGTCCCGAAACCACTTCCCGACTAGGGTCAATTTTGGGCTGTCACAACTCTCCTCCACTTAAGAAATTTTCGTCCCCGAAAAGCTTACCGGTAAATAGGTTTGGGTATCGTTCTTTCATCGAACTCTCGGTTTCCCAAGTAGCTTCCTCGATCCCGTGTTTGAGCCATAACACCTTTACTAACGGAACCCTTTTGTTCCGCAACTCCTTCACTTCACGAGCTAGGATACACATCGGCTCTTCTTCATAACTCATATCGGCTCGAATTTCAACCTCCGACGGACTAATTATGTGTGAAGGATCAGACCTATAGCGTCGAAGCATCGAAACATGAAAGACATCGTGTATCCTTTCAAGTTCAGGGGGCAAAATCAATCTATATGCAACCGGCCCCACTCGTTCAGAGATTTCGTACGGCCCAATGAATCTCGGGCTCAACTTGCCTTTACGGCCAAACCTAAGTACCTTTTTCCAAGGCGAAACTTTAAGGAACACTTTATCTCCCACCTGATATTCAATGTCCTTCCGTTTCAGATCCGCATACGATTTCTGACGATCTGTGGCTACCTTCAGACTTTCACGGATTACCTTTACCTTCTGTTCGGCATCTCTAATCAAATCAACTCCGAAAATTTTACTTTCACCGAGCTCGGTCCAAAACAATGGCGTACGGCATTTACGACCGTACAAAGCCTCGTAAGGTGCCATCTTAATACTTGATTGGAAACTATTGTTGTAAGCGAATTCGATCAAGGGTAAATACCGTTCCCATGTACCACTAAACTCGAGGATGCAACATCTCAACATATCCTCAAGTATCTGAATTATCCGCTCGGATTGACCATCGGTTTGTGGATGAAAAGCGGTGCTAAAATGCAGCTTGGTACCCAAAGCTTCTTGCAATTTCTTCCAAAATCGCGAGGTAAATCTCGGATCTCTATCCGACACGACAGAACTAGGTACTTCATGTAATCTCACAATCTGAGAGACATACAATTCGGCTAGTTTATCTAATGAAAAATCCGTACGCACGGGGACAAAGTGAGCCGACTTAGTCAGCCTATCAACAACAACCCAAATCGCATCCTTCTTACTTGCTGACAATGGCAGTCCGGACACAAAGTCCATTGTGACTCGGTCCCATTTCCACTCGGGTATCATGATCGGCTGAAGTAACCCTGAAGGCACTTGATGTTCCGCTTTCACTTGTTGACATATTAAACATCTCGAAACAAAGTCGGAGATGTCTCGTTTCATACCATGCCACCAAAACCGACGTTTCAAGTCGTTGTACATTTTCGTACTCCCCGGGTGAATTGACATTCGGCTACAATGGGCTTCGTTCAGAATCATCGGAATGAGTTCTGAATTCCTTGGAACACACAAACGACTTCTAAACCTCAAACAACCATCATCATCAATCTGAAACTCCGATTCCTTGTTCGGAACACACTCAGCTCGTTTGCAACCAATTCCTCATCGACTTTCTGAGCTTTGCGAATTTGATGAGTCAATAATGGTTTGGCTTTTAATTCAGCTACTAACACATTGTCAGGTAGAACAGACAAGTGTACATTCATCACTCACAAAGCAAACAGTGATTTCCGGCTTAAGGCGTCTGCAACCACATTAGCCTTTCCCGGGTGGTAATCAATGACAAGCTCGTAATCTTTCAACAACTCAAGCCAACATCTTTGTCGCAGATTCAAGTCTCGTTGAGTCATCAAATATTTGAGACTTTTGTGATCCGAAAACACATGGCACTTCTCGCCAAACAAATAATGTCGCCATATTTTCAATGCAAACACAATGGCGGCTAGTTCGAGATCATGGGTCGGATAATTTCTCTCGTGTGGCTTCAATTGTCTCGACGCATAGGCCACAACTCGACCTTCTTGCATCAATACGCAACCCAACCCAAGTAGGGATGCGTCACTATAAATGACAAACTCTTTACCCGATTCGGGTTGCACCAAAATTGGAGCTTCAGTCAGATGAGTTTTCAGTTGATCGAAGCTGTTCTGACATTTCTCCGTCCATTCGAACTTAACATCCTTCTGAAGTAGCTTCGTCATTGGTGTGGCTATCATCGAGAAACCTTTGACAAATCGTCGGTAATAACCGGCGAGCCCTAGAAAGCTCCGAACTTCGGTAACATTTCTCGGAGGCTTCCAGTTAAGTATGGCTGAAATTTTGCTCGGGTCAACTCGAATACCCGATGCGGATACCACATGACCCAAGAAGCTAACCTCTCTTAACCAGAACTCACACTTACTGAACTTAGCATATAACTGCTTATCCCGCAAAATTGCAACACTTGCCTCAGATGCTCAGCATGTTCGGTCTCATCTCTTGAATAGACCAAGATGTCATCAATAAACACAACTACGAACCGATCCAAATACGGCCTGAAGATCCGATTCATCAAATCCATAAACACCGCAGGGGCATTAGTGAGCCCAAACGGCATCACTAAGAACTCGTAGTGACCGTACCTCGTTCTGAAAGCAGTTTTGGGTACGTCCGAATCTCGAATCCGCAACTGATAATAACCCGATCTCAAATCTATCTTTGAAAACACCGATGCTCCCTTTAATTGATCGAACAGATCATCAATACGCGGTAACGGATACTTATTCTTTATCGTCACTTTATTCAGTTGACGATAATCAATGCACAACCTCATGGTTCCGTCCTTCTTTTTCACGAACAATACTGGTGCACCCCAAGGTGAGAAACTCGGTCGAGCGAAACCTCTATCCGTCAATTCTTGCAACTGAGCTTTCAACTCTTTTAACTCGGTTAGTGCCATACGATATGGAGTGATCGAAATAGGCGTAGTTCCAGGTACAATCTCAATACCAAACTCTACCTCCCGAACAGGTGGCAAACCCGGTAACTCTTCAGGAAAAACATCCGGGTATTCACAGACCACCGGCACCGATTCGGGTTTCTTTCTAACTCCTTGTCATCAGTACATACGCGAGGTATGCTTCGCACCCTTTCCTTACATATTTCTGGCAACATTGCTGATATTACAGCTGGCAACCCCCTTAAGTCCGCAGACTCAACTCGATTATTTCGTTATTTGCGCACCTCAAATCGATAGTCTTGCTTTTGCAATTCACAACCGCATCATGCGCGGTTAACCAATCCAAACCAAGAATAACATCAAACTCGTCGAACGACAAAAGCATCAAATCGGTCGGAAACAGGATTCTCGGATTATTA
Organism: Gossypium hirsutum; assembly: GCF_007990345.1. Taxonomy (NCBI): domain Eukaryota; kingdom Viridiplantae; phylum Streptophyta; class Magnoliopsida; order Malvales; family Malvaceae; genus Gossypium; species Gossypium hirsutum. Next base: position 35,037,399 of record NC_053432.1, read on the forward strand.
GAGGGCATCTCTTACACACTTTATCAACAAGTACGCATTGACCCAAAGGGTTTGATACTCGAATTACGAGCTCAGTAGACTCAACAGGTAGAGTCTTACTGGTTGCTAAGGTTTCGCATACATATGAATGAGTAGAACCAGGGTCAATCAATGCAATCACACTAGTATCAAAGAGAGTGAAGGTACCAGTGATGACGTCGGGGGAGGATGCCTCCTCTCGTGCGCGAATGGCATATGCTCTAGCAGGAGTACGGTTCTCGGCTCGATCGACCGTATCGGAAGCCCCCTCTGACTACCACCCCTGCCTCCTAAAATTCTCGGTGGTCTACCTCTAGATGTCACTCCACTAGGTCTTGCACCTTGAATCTTATTCTTCCCATCCAGCTCCGTGCAATCTCTAATGAGGTGGTCCTTCGAACCGCATCCGTAACAGGCCCTGCTAGTAGACTTGCCCCAACATTCACCTAGGTGTCGTCTTCCACATTGGGGACATTCAGGTTTCTCGTGACGATTATTGCCCACACTAGCTACCGAAGTAGCTCGGGAGCCCATCGATGGTCTTGCCCTGATGGAAATTCCCGCAGTCGCCCTCGACTTATTAATGTCCTCCCTGAACTTCTTTACAACTGAGAACGGAGCTTTACCCGTCGATCTTTTACGATAATCTCTAGCTTCAAATTCAGCCTTCCTCTTCTCCTTTCCAAGTTCTTCCGCCTTGCAGGCTCGTTCGACTAGTGTTACGAATTCTTTTATTTCCAAAATACCCATTAGTAGCTTTAAATCTTCATTCAATCCTTCCTCGAATCTTTTGCACATAGCAACCTCATCAGCTACACACTCCCGGGCATACCTACTGAGTCTTACGAATTCATGTTCGTATTCAGATACAGTCATACGGTCTTGCTTGAGTTCCAAGAACTCCTTACGCTTCTGATCAATGAACCGTTGGCTAATAAATTTCTTCCGGAATTCCGTTTGAAAGAAGTCCCAAGTTACTCGCTCGTTCGGGACTATAGAAATCAAGGTCCTCCACCAATAGTAGGCTGAGTCTCGCAACAAAGATACAGCACATTTTAGACATTCATCGGGTGTGCATGACAATTCATCGAACACCCGAATGGTGTTATCAAGCCAGAACTCGGCCCTTTCGGCATCATCAGTTACTATGGCCTTGAACTCCTCGGCCCCACGCTTCCTAATCAAGTCTACAGGTGGCTTACTCAGCCTCGCGGGATCAGCGACTGATGGCATTACAGGCTCTTGGGGTGGATTATTCAAATTTGGGAATTGTTGGACAGCCGGGTTGGTTCGGGCATATTGCGCGACCCACTCATTCATCATGGTAAAGAAGGCTTGTTTAGCCCCCTCACCTTGATTATTCGCAGATGACTGAGGTTCAACAGGCGGCGTCCCTTGTGCAGGAGCAGCCGCTACGCTCTCAACGTCATCCGCTAGGGTTCTTTCTTCACCGGGATCCATTTACTAATCAAAACAAAAACATTTCAACCGTCAGAAGTCATCACCCTTTTAAACATTAACATTATGGCATGTATAGCTAGACTCATACGTGCTATGGTAGTCCTAGAACCGACTAAACCATAGCTCTGATACCAATAAATGTAACACCCGAACCCGAAACCGACACCGGAGTCGAACACGAGGTGTTAACTGACTTTAACCCCTTTACAAATTTATTTTCCAGACACTGCCCAATCTGTGTACTAGTCGTTTTAAAAATATATCTTGAGTTCGTAACTCAAAATCAGTTTCCTAATTTTTCCAGAAACTAGACTCATGTGCCCATCTATGTAATTTTTTCTAGAATTTTTGGTCGGGCCATTAGTACAGTTTATTAGTCAAAGTCTCCCAAGTTGCAGGGGTCGACTACACTGACTTTGCCCATTACGACTTCGATATCTCCCTGCACAGAACTTCAATACTGATGCAGTTTGTTTCTATAGAAACTAGACTCAGAGAGGAATCTATACATATATGGTACGACTCCTAATTATCTCTGGTTAATTTATAATGAATTTCCAAAGTCGGAGCAGGGAATCCAGAAACCGTTCTGGCCCTGTCTCACGAGAACCTGATTTTCTCTTAACATACTGTCCATATGATATTTTCATTACTTCTATATGAAAATAGACTCATCGAGCTTCGATTACATAATTTATTCATCAATCAATTCCATTCCTACTATTTTTAGTGATTTTTCAATTTCATGTCACTGCTGCTGCCAGCATCTGTTACGAAGGCAACCATGCCCACTTCATGTTTACTCCTTGATTCAACTAATAATTCCTCATGCATATCACATATTATGATCATGACTACCATGCCAAGGCTAATCATTGTCACTTCTCCCTACTACATTATTGCCATATCATAAATTTTAACACCAAAACAATTTACCATGACATATGGCATAAAAAGGTCAAACCATCAAAATTCACGACCTAACGTTATGAAACCAAACCCACGAACATTTATGCCATTTTCGCATGGCTAAAAGTTTACATACCAAAGTTCAAACACAACATAATAGCCTATACATGCCAAAATGTTCTTCTAAGCCAACTAAGAAGAAAGTACCAAAACTTGCTATCTGGTGTGATGACTTCGATGACGGCCTGACCCCGCGAAATAGATGAGTCCAAGCAACCTATAATGGGTGACAAGGAAACACCGAGTGAGTTTATAACTCAGTAAGTCATAAGCAATGTACTACCATCCATCAATAGCATTATCACAAGAGGAAACAAAATGGAACGAGACAATTTACTCCATCCATACCGAACCATACCATAGTTCCTCCAACCTATCGGTTCAATTTCATATCAATTCATGCATTCACAATCCATATACTCATCAATAGGACATTGAAGCATTTTCATAAATCAATTTATTTTCGTTACAATCAAACAACAAACGGCCTTTCACCCATCCTACGATAAATTTTATGTACGTGACTTCAAGTATAGTTGTCACATAGGTTCATCTTACCGAGCTCACGCCAAGTATAAGCATAGCACATATTAGCCATGTACTCAAGACACTTACCCGATCCGCTGTCCGCGATCGACTCAATAGTGTCGCACACATAGTGTCCATAATGATTCACGAATGTATATTGAGCCCGCACACTCAGTGCCATATAATAACTCGCACACTTAGTGCTACGTAATCAAATCGCACACTTAGTGCTACATAGTCAAACTCGCACACTTAGTGCCGCATGGTCAATTCGCACACTTAGTGCATCATATTCATTTCGCACACTTAGTGCAACATAGTCAAATCGCACACTTAGTGCTGACAATTTAATCCCGCGCACTTAGCGCAATCTCATGGTCATAAATGGTTATCCCGCACGTTTAGTGCCGAGATCAACAACTCAGTACA